>NC_068296.1:13954056-14254056 GCF_025860055.1 Xyrauchen texanus
CACACACACACACACACACACACACACACACACACACACACACACACACACACACACACACACACACACACACACTTAGTGTTTCCATGTTTTATGGGGACTTTCCATAGACATAATGTTTTTATACTGTACAAACTTTATATTCTATCCCCTAAACCTAACCCTACCCCTAAACCTAACCCTCACAGAAAACTTTCTGCATTTTTACATTTTCAAAAAACATTATTTAGTATGATTTATAAGCTGTTTTCCTCATGCGGACCGACAAAATGTCCCCACAAGGTCAAAAATTTCGGGTTTTACTATCCTTATGGAGACATTTGGTCCCCACAAAGTGATAAATACACGCCACACACACACACACACACACACACACGCACACACACACACACACACACACACACACACACACACACACACACACACACAGTGTGTGGTTCTATTAACGCTCCATTTCCGTGATATCCTTGTGTGATTCGCGCCTTTCACTTCATCTGATCTGGATGCATAGGCTAATGCTATTTGTGCAAGACATTTCTCCATGTTTAACTAATTGGCTTCAACAAGTGTGCGTGTGATTGTCTATAGTGGTGGAATAATACAGTTGGTAGATCTGAAAAGTTTTCAGTCCAACTCATTTTATGCTCAGACATACATTTTAAGTTTTGCATTCTTTAACAAACAATATCAAAACATTTACTTTATTTAAAAATGTACTCTTTGCCAATGTAACTTTTAAACATCTTTTAAAGTTATCCTTTGTATTATGATGCATACATACATGTCTCTTGGCTAAGCCCCGGATGTCCACTGACCCTAGAGCTGCCCATGGATAGATATAGTTAGAAATATAACTATTAAATATAATTTAAGACATTTTAAGGAATGTTTTTTATTTAATAAATTTTTATAACCATTTAGGGTTATTATAATACAGGTGCGCTGAAATTAAAAGAATCACAGCATAGATCATTCCAACCTGCCTTATTCTGTAATCATGTACAGCTATGTGTTTAATTATGCTTGATTTCTGAGTACTGAATGGCGATGATGTCAAAGCACATACTCTCTCTGATCCAGTGTGATTGAAACCAGGTTAAAAACAGGTAATTTCACAGATGCTGTGGCAGCAAACCAGATCAGACCCAATCATTCAGTTACCAACCCCATGCAATTTCCTCACCAAACAAGTGCACACCTATAAACCATCTGTCTAAACTAAAGCAATCGATAATTACATCCATAAGTTCCAATCTCATTGGCTGAATCTTATAGCTTCTTATTGACGTTTTGGCCAGTGTACATGTCAATCTCTCTCTCTCTCTCTCTCTCTCTCTCTCTCTCTCTCTCTCTCTCTCTCTCTCGCTCTCTCTCTCTCCTTCTGTTCAGATGAGAGTATCATAAGTATCTTACCCCATGGAAGGTCAATCATCATGCTTCATCATTGCTTTCCAATTTCTTCCCTTTTCTGTTTTAATCCTTCTCTTTCCCCTCCAAAATATGTGTTCTCTCTTTTCATGCACTCCCTCTTGATTTTTTATAGAATATATAGAACTCAAATTGTGTTCTATATATTAAAATGCTGGCTTTTTATCAAAGTGGGTACTTTCATTAGACTTCTATTGTTTTTATACTGAGCTGGTGATATTTCTATCCCTTATATCTTTCCCCTACACCTAACCCTCACATAGACCTTTCTGCGTTTTTAGTTTTTCATGATGTCATTATTTAGTTTGTTTATTTAGCCGTTTTCCTCATGAGGATCATTGGCTAATCCCTATAATGTGTTTTCAAGTTTTACTATATGTGTGGGGACATTGTAGACTAATCATGTACCCACAATGTTGACGAAACATGATCCACACACACACACACACACACACACACTTATGCACGCATACACACACGCACGCACACACGCACGCACACACATACACACACACACAGAGGTAGATTCTTACAGGCCTTTATGGGGTTAAGGACATGATGGTTAAAACATTATTTAAAAAGCAGCAGGAATAATTTAGTTTTCAGATATTAAAAGACCTTTCCACATGTTTGTAACATTCATGGGGAACACTAAGAAAAAGCCTTCACCTTCTCTTACCTGTAGTTTTTGTGCATGTGGGTGTGTGTGTGTGTACTCTGGAAGTGTGAAACTCTAAAAGACATGTGATATAAGGGGGGCTCCTAACACCCTGCCTAACACCAATGACTTGTTTCTATGGATACGGTGAAACTCACTGAATGCAAACATAGGAGCGTTTGATTGTGGGGATGGGTGACACGCCATTCATTTAATGAGAAAAATTAGTGACTGTGCCATCTGGCACAGCCCTATCTAACTATTCTATATCACCCCTTTGAGGTAAAAGCATCATAATAAAGGCATAATCAAACTCAGTTATCAGCTATGGTATAACCTTTCACAACCTACATTTATATACACGAGTGGTCCACTTGCAACCTGTCTTGCTCTTGGTTATGGAACACTATCAGTTACCATGGAAACTATCATTTTGTCAAACACTCCAAGGTCGATAAAAGCAACTGCTAATGAATATGACCAATTTGTCAGCGGTCAGGGCCTGACGATTGTGAAATGCTATCCTGAGGCATTAAACTTTCCATGAGTCTTAAACCTAATGACAAGATCAGATTGACTGCATGTTATTCAATGTCCTAATTATTCTGTGAGGTTAAAAACAGACATCACCAAAGGTATAAAATCACTTTGCTAGTTTCCTCTATTTCTACACACTTTTGATTTTTTAAATAACCACAGATTGTATAACACTCTACTGCATTGTATTGCCCTGAAGCAACACAACATCTTTTCCCATCATTTTCTCCCATTTATTTTTATTTTATTGTTGCACCATATAATATTCAAGTACATCTGCTAGAATGATCCTGTGTGAGTACACACACAAAAAGAAAAAACGAAATGGGCTGGTCTGTTGGCTGTTAGATGGATTTTGGGCACTTTTTCAGCTGGCCAGACTGCGAGATCAGCTGGCTGCCCAATTAAACATATACATATATATATATATATAATTTATATTTGTGTGCAGGCAATATGGCAATTTAGTGTAGGTAATTTGTAGGTACAGTGTGGAATGTGAAGAATTATAGATTTGTCTATAATGCAAACTTTAATTAAATATTAAATTACTTATTAAACATTCTAACCATTTTCTTATTTGCTTTGCTCTATTAAAAAATCACAAATTAAACAATTATATTTTCCTCTTTGTTTTGGTTCTCTAATTGCTTAAAGCATCAGGCAACAAAATAATATAAATTTGAAGTTTCTTGTATACTACCAAATAAATAAATGCTTCAAAAGTAAAATATTACAGGAAAAGATATACAGTATATTACAGCCAGTAAAAGTCAGTTGATTATACTTTCATTATTTAAAGGTAAAAATATATGTTGTAAAAGATTTCCACAACTTTCCACAACCACAAGTTCTTTATTTTTTATGTTTTTGCTAATGCATAAAAATAATTTAGCTACGGTGTCCGTCTGTCCAGTACTTTTTGATTTACCATTCTCCTGACAGTTTTGTTCACATTGACACCCATTTGGTTCCTGTGTAATCAGACATACACAGTACAAACACACATCCTCTAGTCCAGACCACGTATTGACACTTCTCCCAGGCATTCACTGATGTCAAAGACATGATTTCAGCTCCATGCTGCAGGTCAGTTCTCATATCTCCCATGTATGGAGACCAGATCTTAAGGTAATGCCACTAGATGGATCTGTTGGACAAAATGTCAACCCTTGTCTCTCAATCAGAGTCCTTACTTGCTGCCTCTGTGCGGGTGCTTTAAATTGTTGTTTGTGGTATTTTGAAGTTGCAGTAAACTAATGCCTGAGCAGATGCTCTGGGTAAATTTGGAGGACATGCTAATTAAAAGAGCAGATCCAAACACACACACACTCACAAACTCACAGAGACCCATGAGTAAATGTCTATAAAAGACATTAAATTGATGTGGACATCCGCATAATGACATACAGCCCCAAGAGAGTTACAGCAATCACAAACCCACATAAGAATCCTATCTCAGATTACTTTCCACTCAAAGCTCATGCAAATCATGATAACATATTCCTGCAGCATGTGTCGCTTAATGGAATCAATTACCTTGATAAAAACAATTATAACAATTATGAAAAAACCCTTCCTAGAACAACAAACATCTCAGAATGGTTCAAATTATCCTCTATTTCCAAACAACCACCTGTACATTGAGTAAATATATAAACAACAGTCCAAAGAAACTATGGAAAGCACAAGTTGCGCATGACCTGGAAAATACATGCACATGCTCAGTCCCCAATCTTTCACATCCATCCATCTGGTCACTTCAAAGCACAGATCACTGTGAAAACAATTACAATCGAAGGGATTAAACATCAGCCATTACATGAAGGAAAAAAGGTGAAGAGGAGATGTGTATTTTACAGGTAAGGATCATATTCATAGGTCAATAAAAAGACTATTTGGTGTTAAGGTCCAGTAAGGAATGTGTATGTGTGTGTACTGTATGTGCATGTGCGAGAGGCTCTAATAAGCAGTCTGGAAACAATTAATTAGTCAACACCTGCACATTAGGGAGTTTTGCTTTGATCTCTTGACAACCACAATTATCAGAGCAAGAGGTAGTATATGACATCCCCAAGTGTAAACATAAGTATCCTGGAGTATTGTGTAATAGAAACACATACATGCCATACACTTAGCCTTAGCCTTATCTATCTATCTATCCATCCATCCATCTATATAGTTTATAAATTGAGAGAAAAAGCAAAACAGCTAAACATATGCAGATTTGGTTGCATCAGGAGATTTGGCATAACTTTTTTAAATGATTTTTATGGCTTGCAAGATCTTGTGAGTTCTTCTGTTGTAGGCCTATTGTAAAATTACTGTAAGTTTATGTTGCTATAGTAGTCAGGGGGCCAAAACTGATATTAAAACTTTGTCGGACACTTTTTGGTACTAGCATACAACCTATCCAGTATTAATATTTAACCCCTCAACATGTGTTCTAGCCAGGTTGTCAGCTTAGAATTATTTATTTTTTTTGTCCATTTTAACACTATATTCTTAAAAGTGGTAAAAGCGGATTTTTTTTCCAAAGTGCTTCCATTTTCTTCCATGTTACCTACTGTCATTTTGGGCAAATGTGCAATATAATCACGAACACATACGATGTGGAGAAATTGAGGCAGCTGCAGCATGCTATGAAGATCTTGTTCTGAAAGTTGGAGAGGTTCAAGATCTCCTTGCTGAGTTTGACAAGGCTAATGAAGACAAACCAACATTTACCTTCTGGCGACAATACATGGACCTTGTGTCTATTCTCCTGGCATTCACACGGGCACTGAGATGTGGTGACTGGAAGCTTTACATGTCGGCCTTCAAGAGCATGATGCCCTGGTTTGCTGCATATGATCACACCCACTACACAAGATGGGGTGCTGTATTCATAGCAGACATGGAACATCTGGCACAAACGGCACCACGGGTCTACCAGGGCTTCCTAGATGGCGATTTTGTAGCCAAAGAGGCCAAACATAGCTTCAACAAGGTGCCATTTGATCTTTGCCTTGAGCACATCAACAAAACTGGAAAGGTTGCTGGAGGATTGGTAGGCATCACTCGAAATGAGACAGCTAGAAACCGTTGGTCCATCACCTACAATGAACGTGCATCTTTAGCACAGGACACTAGATCCCTGTTTGGACTCACACATGATGGAGAAGATGACGAAGACAACCACAAAGACTGCCTTCCATCAAGACTCAGAAGGGATAATGAGGATGTCATTCAACTTGTAGACCAATTCCAGAGATACCATGTCTTCCAACTGGAGAATATGTATGAGTTGGTGTCTTTGACAACCGGTGATGTTGCTTCAGAAGATATACTGAATGACCTAACACATGCTGCAGAGTCTGGGAAACAAATGGTAACTGAGCTGGTGAAAAAAAAGAACGAGCACAATGAACACAAACTTCCATAACAGCCTCACTAAGAGAAAACTCAAAACATTCTCAAATCTTTACAGAACAGACAGCAAACTTGGAAAACTCAAATCCAAGTGTGTGAAGCCTGACAGGGATATTTTCCATCGCATCATTGTATCCATGGACAGTGGCAGAGAGGTTAACATAGATGGGCTTCTCCAAGAAGAACTGTGCGCAGTCCCCCTTTCACTTGCCACAACAGAGTCAGTGCTCAGACCTACTAGCAAAGCTGACTTAGCCACCATACTACAAGCTGGTGCAAAAGAGACGGGCCTAAGTCCATCTCTTGTGAGAACATGCACGATCATTGATGGGATGGCTTTAGTAAGAGCAATAGGAAAACCTCCAAATGCATCAACCTTTGGGGATTATGCTGACATTTTCATACAGAAAGTGACTGGCAATCTACATGGGAACATTACTAGAGTGGATCTAGTCTTTGATCAGTACCTACAAAACTCCATAAAGGGTGGAACAAGAGCAAAACGCAGCACCACGCAGCGAAAAATTCGCACCATTGTAAGTAATGATGTAAAGATGCCAGCTAACTGGAATAGTTTCATTGAAATGGATGAAAACAAGGCCAACCTGACACAATTCATTTCAATTGAACTTGAAAGGCACGTCATTCAGTATGGTCTTGAAATTGTAATAAGTGGGGGATTTGATGATGCTGAAAAAGTGGCAACGGCAGCTGGGATTGATGTTTCCCACCTACGGGCTGCACATGAAGAAGCAGATACCCGCATATTGCTACATGCTGTTGATGCCACAACCAAAGGGTATGAGAGGCTCATCATTCAGTGCAGAGACACAGATGTACTGTTGTTGCTTCTTGTGTTTGCACACCTGCTGAGCCCAGAAATTTAGATGAAAGCAGGAACTACCAAGAAACCATGCTACATTAAAGTGCATGATATTAAAATGTCAAATGAGATTCTGGATGGTCTGTTGGCATTTCATGCTATCACTGGATGTGACACTACCAGTCAATTCACTGGAATAGGAAAAAGGACGGCGTGGAAAGTGTTCCAGCAGTGCCCTCATCTTCTCCACAACTTTGGTGAGGATGAAGTACCAAGTCCAGCTATTCTATCCTCAGCAGAACAGTTTGTCTGCAAACTGTATGATCCAAAAACAACCAGCACTTCAATCCATGATGTTCGCTGTGCTCTGTTTCGGAAAGTGAAAGCCAATGTGGATACTTTACCACCAACTCAGGATGCCTTGTCTCTGCACCTTAAGAGGGCCCACTATCAAACAAAGGTTTGGAAACAGTCACTAGTGACCCATCCACAGTTGCCCTCACCAACCAGTTGTGGTTGGCACATGAAGAATGGAATGCTTGTCCCCCAGCTTTTAACCAAAGAACCTGTACAGGCCAGGTGCTTGGAGCTGACGATATGTGGATGCAAGGAAAGTGGAAGTCAATGCAGTACCAGACAGTGTATATTTTGGAATATTTTGCAGTGGGGAATATTTTGGAATATTTTGCAGTGGGGCATGTGGGTGTGCCTGTGCAGCTTGGTGCAAGAATACTCAGGTACTCACATCATTATTATTGAGTTTGGCCACATTATATGCAACTATATTGTTTCAGATTATTTGGCATGATATTGTTTTTCCTGTTTTGTAGATTAGATTTATATTATGCCCTTGGATGCATGAATGCATGTTTTGTATTTGGATGGTATTCATTATCAAAACAGTAAATTCTTCTTTTGTGTCCCTGACCAGGACTCAGATTGAGCTCATGGACATGGTCCCTGGGTGCCTTCGGTTGGCTGCCTACCTGAGTGCCACTGCTTTGATGGGGAAAAACATACCTTTGCCATACGACTATTACATAGTTATTACTACTAACTAGTTACTAACCCTAAAGAAGTGAGAGAGCAGTTATGTTAGGATGGAATTAATAACTAAAGTGATATGTCAATTAAATATAATTTGTGTTACAACCTGTTACATTAATGAAGTCAAATAGCACCATAGACCACCATCTACAGTTCTACATTTCCGCCTTGACATTAAACTATTATAACTTGTGCAGCATTGCACTCTCTCTCCCTACAAGCTTTAAACTTGGCTTGACTCATTCCCATATATAGGGGTACTGATTGATAGAGGTTTTGGGATACTATGTTATGTTTCCAAGCTGATATTCACTTTGAAAACTGGTTCGCTTTATGCGGAGATTGTTTTTTCATGTTCTAGTTCTGTTGTCTCTTACACTGTACAATAAATGTTCATTCTGACACGTCAGCAGACATCCCATGAGTGTTGGCTTTCATTTGATACCATTTTTATGTATATGGTCCTTGGGGTTGTGGAGATATTCAACATTTATTGTTGGCATGTTGTGTTGAGCAGGAAACCAAAAAATTGGCCTGAAATTGCTTGTACAAGTCACAAAAAAAAAAATTCAGCTTGACAACCACCCTAATATCTTACCTATGGGTATATTCTAACTAAAAAAATAGGGTGACAGCTTGTACCAAAACATGTCCACAAAAGTCTTAACAGAAGCCCTTTTCAGAATTGGCCCCCTGACTATAGACATGAGCAAAATACATTATGCTTGGTACACTAGAGGGCAGTAGTTTTGCATGGTTCCTACTGACTAATCAATTATGCCTCATGTGCAAAACAGACTTCTATATGATTTATTTTCCACCTCTACAAACAAAAGCTATTTAAATAAAACAAATGCTTTATTCGGCATCAAAAACAACATGGTAATAACAATGATTGCAGGGTCTTGAGCTATTAAGCCACAAATAAATTAACATAATGTAGACTAATAGACATACATACACAAACTCACAGTCACTTTGGTTTTGGCAGTAAATTAGTGGAATGGTCAGTCAGTATGTTCACCAATCAGTCAGATTCTGGCTTTAGGTGCACTTTCTAACACAACTCCATGGTGGCCTGTGGTGTTCTTGCTGGTGGGAACTATTTGCATGCAAAACTCTGACAGTGACAGTGACAGTGCCAGAAACTTGCAGTTTCTGTGAGAAATTAGTGAGGTTCAGTTCCTCTCTTTAATCTGACTCCTAGTCCCGGCACAACTCAGGCCATGTGTACACTTCATTAGTATGAATGTTTCTTACAGGCTTGTCTCTGCAGAGGCCTGATTCGGCTTTGATGTGAACTATTACACAGGGATAGTAGAATATGTATGCACACATTGATGTGCCAACTCAAGCAAAACAGAATAGACTACAAATCAGTGTAGTCTATTCAGAGTATCAGCATTACATAACAGAATTATTTTGTAATTTTCTTGCAAAATGTTTCTAGGCCACATATAACCCGTGGCTGAAATCCAAAGAAAAATATTATTTTTTGAAAAAATTTAACTTTTTAAGTTTATGATGTCCTTGACAATTCTTAAAGGGTAACTAAACCCTAAACCAACTTTTTTTAGTTAATGATCTGTAAGCATGGGGCTTTATTAGTACTGGTCATTGATTCAAGTAATTTTTTTGACATTTGTGTATAAAGTGTTTTAATTCTACAATATATGGTGTAAAAACGTCTGAGTGCTGCCCTCTTCAGGTTGAACGGTGGCTGCTGCAGTTGAATTTTCCTATTGGCTGTTGCGGTACTTCGTGACGTAAGCGGTGACAGCTGACGTAAGCAGGTTCCAGCTCACCATGCCAGATTCATGTACATGTCGTCTTGCGACCGTGTGAGGAATAATAATAACATAGAGTCTGACAGCAGCTGTCAATTAATCCGTCACTCACGAGTCTCAGGTGCCCCCCGCTCAGCCCCGCGACTCGGTTCGTTCCCTCTATCCCCGCCGGGGTCTGCCCACTTTTCCAGCATTTTCAAATATTTCTAGTGGGTGGAGTCAGACTCTGAGCAGGTGTTTAGTTACCCCTTTAATCCTTGAACAGCTCAGTGGGTGTTAAATTTTATGTTTTTCTGTGGGTCTAATGAAAGAGAATAAGAAATATTGAATGGGGCGGGTTCTCGGACATTTATCTGTTAACAAAAGGCATTCTCAAGTCATGCTGGGATAACATGGATAATCAGGTTTTGCACAAACACCAAGAGGTCCAGGTCTGCGCAAAAAGGAGCACGTGCCAAATAATTTGAAATTCTGACATTCATGTTATTTTTTTAAATCAACTTTTTACTCAAATTGTTATGATGAAAATGTAATTTGTAATGGAAAAACAACATAATAAATTAGGAAAATGCACTGTGTATCAAAAGTGCTTTGGGTGAAATGTACAAACCAGCAGGCCTAAGCTCATTATGCTTATTATGTGTGTGGCTACAAGGTATTAAAATACTTTAAAACAAAACAGCAAGAAAAAACTAAGTTGACGTAAAAAATATAACCTTTTGTTCTTTCTCACAAGCCAGAGATAATTTGTTCGAGAAGAGTCTTACCTCACTTCTGTCACTTTGAATCTCTCTGTTTCTTTCTCACGCCGAAACTTTTCAAAATGAGCGAAGGTAACAGGCATTGTGACATCAACTATATGTGCTTATACAGGTACTGTATATGTGTGCATGAATGTTGGTGTTTTGTTGCAAGAGAATATCTATGTAGTCAGTCAATTAATCCATTTTCTGATATGGTAAGTCAGCCATATCAGCACTTCATTATAGCAGATATCTGTGAGTGGCAATGCCAGAGCAGGAATGCAGTGAGATAGTGTTCATCAGCTACTGCCTACTTAACATGCCTGCCATGAAGACAGATCACCCGCTAATGTGGCTTGGGTCTCTGGGACGCACCAACACTGATAAAAACAAAACAACAAAAAAGACCAAATATTCTATCAAAACAAATTACAGACTCTGCCACATTCACCTTCACAATTGCAGGAAGGCATTGGTGGGTGGGTGGATATAGTCACATTTCAATGGAGAACTTCATAATATATGTAAATAACGAACAAATGTGTATTGGAGAAGGATGTTTATTGTCTTTGTCCTCTGAATTCACATGAGGAATAGAAAAATAATGAGTTAAAAACATATGCCACCATGGTCACTTAAAGCAGCAGGCTTATAATATAAAACAATCATGTGTTAACGTGTTCATTTGTATTAGATAGAACCTCTTTGCATTACATAGGCAGTACTTCTTTTCCCAGAAGATAACACTCTGAATTTCCATCAGCTGAGTATTGCAGTCTCATTTGAGAACCTAAAGCATGTTTTGTTAGTTGCTCTGGATAAGAGCATATCCTAAATTATTTTAAAAATGTAAATGCAATGAGAAAACTTGCTCTGAGGGCAGCATAAAATATTTAAATGTTTCACGTGGTAACATCTAACTTAACAGGTTTGAATCAAGTCAAAAATATGATTTGCCATTACTAATTTAACTGGAATATATTCGGTTACACCAACAAAACTAATTTCAAGGGTTAGATGAAGTAGACAAAACTCCTTAAGGATTTCTTAATATTCCTTAACACTCAGTGCACATTATAGCTCATAATGTCAGATGTGTGCAACTAGCTCAAAATGGTTAATCTAAAAATAAAAATTTAAAGAGCTGCACAAATAAAGGTTTAGCTTTCCATACTAAGAGTCAGACACATGTCACTGTGGGTTGGATGAAATAAGCCCAGTACTATTGCTATTTTCTGTATGAGTCTTTGTTTTCTTAAAGTGCGCCAACCCTCTAACACTGCATTCCAGTGACCCAGAGGCTCACTCTGTCCACATACTGAATCCATACAACCCTGCTGCATTTGTATCCTAAAAATAAATGTAGTGTGGTCAGGGGGCAGTAGACAAAGATAAAGGTAAATTCTAACTTTCTATTTATAGGGCCCTGCTGGAGTTTGCGTATATTTGTCTATGTGGGTAAAAACAAGAGTCCAGAAGCAAATTCGGAGGAAATTGCAAATAAAATGTTTACCCGGTCCTCTAGGCCTACAAAGGGGAGCTGGGGAGACTATGTGCATGTAATCGTGGGGATGTAATCAGACTGGATTATGATGACTGCATGCTTACACAATTACTGATTTATCTGCAAACAAAGCTATAACACATACACATATTTGCATATCAAGTTTTACATTAAGTATAACTTTTGTATCAACATAAAATAGAATTATTGTTATGGTAGAGGCAAACAAGGCCAACTTATTTAGATTAAAACGCAATATTGAATAAAACACTGATTTGCTAAGTAGTTGTCACTGTGTTCAGATAATTAAATCTCGCAACACACCAATAAACAACAAGGGTTAATTCTGTGAACATAATATATTCCATAAAAAGACCACTTTCATTAATGCAAACAGCATTTTGTGAGGCCACTGACAATAACACATTCTGCTTATACAGCAAATTAGTAGAGTGATATTTTATTGACCATTAGCATAATTGTATTTGGGCAATGGTGTGTTGTGTATTCATTTCTAGAATTAGTTCTCATTATGCAGCACTTAAAACAAATTCAGACCTGCCAAAAAAAAAACATATAGTTTTGTAAAAATCAATGTCTAAGTTCAAACAGAAACATGGACAAAACACTAATAAATCCATCTTTCGCACACACACAAACACACACACTGTTCAGAAACAGACATATGCTAACATCAATTATTCATCGGACACTTCAGAGAGGGAATTCGCCGAGGGCATTTATAAAATATGTAGTATCTTCGCAAATACCTTTTGATGGTGCACATACTGTACAATATTATCTATCAAAACAAAATATGCCTTCTTAGATTACATTACTACACATTTATTATTAACCTGTGTCAATATGATAAAAATAAACAATAAAAAATGAAGCAATTAAATAATTAGCCTGAGATGTGAAAGCATAAATGTATCAGTGCCTAATACATTATTGACATTTCACAGTTGCTGGTACCCTCATATCCAGTGTTGAGTGTAATCTTATTGCAAAGTAATAAGCTACTGTAATCTACTGTTTAATTATAAAAATAACTTAAGTAATCAGACTACTGACATTCACTTAAGTTGATTTCATTTACATTTATTCATTCGGCAGAATCTTTTATCCAAAGCAATTTATTTTATTACTTGGGTTCAAAAATATGTCTGTTCGTGTTCGTGTTTCGTGACAGCTCAAGTGCTTAGACACCAAAATGAGTCATTTGGAAGAAATGTATGGTGCTGAGTGTGACTTGTGTGCGACAATGAACAAGGAGGAAATATAGACATAATTTTATTTATTTATTTATTATTATTTGTTGAGCAAAAAGTAAAAAGTGTTTTTGAAAGTAACTAAAAAGTAAGGTAATTAGTAATGTGATTACTTTTGATTAAGTAATCATAAAAGTAATCAGATTGTAATTTTATTGAAGTAGTTAGCAAATTGTAGTGGATTCATTTCCATGAATAATATACCCAGCACTGCTCATCTCTGGAATGTGACAGGCTCTAATTGTGAGAAATTACATTTAGTAATCTCTGTGATCACATTATACATTCCCAAAAATGATTCTGTCTTCACTGAAGCTGTTTCAAGAAATGCAGTAACATCATCTCACGTCTGTAAAATGTTTGTAAATCTAAGGTCCAAGATTCACCTTGACAGTTTTGTGTTGACACAGTGGCAGAGCATTTTTTGTGGAGTTGCCATGAATCTTTGTAAAGGCCAAAAGTAATTTCATGGGAACGTAAAAATGCATTGAGAAATGCCACTCCTTGGAGCATGAAGATGATGGGTTTATGCCAGCATGCTAACACCAAACAGATTATTGAGATGAAGGCACAGGAAAAAGAAAAAGCTCCAGCCAATGGTCTGATGCCGGAACTCCCCAAAGCAAGGCCTGAACTATCATAATTGCAGATTTTCCAAAAGATGTCAGAGAGTGAATGAGTGAGAGATAGGAATGCACAAGTGGTTTTCATTGTGCACAATAGAGATGGATAGAGAGCAGAAAAGATAACAAGAAACAGATCAATTTAATGCGAAAGGTGGATATGGAGAAAGAAATAAGAAGATAAACTTTCTAAAGAAAAGGAAAATAAACAGATCTGATGGTGGCCGAAGGGAAGTTATTGGCTGAGTGTTAATGGTGGGGCCACCTCCAATTTGGCCTGCACTCATGCTCCCCTCGGACAGTCCAAGAACTAACCACAAAAGAGTGTTCCATATTAGTCCTCATAAACATATTACACCACTACATTATTTCAGATCTCAAATAACCTCCGGAGTCATCTAAGACATCCTGTCAAGATGTGCGTCATTGTGTTAAGTGTATTGGGCGCCCAGTGACAGTGGAGGAAAACTTGGTTCTTGGGTGAACCACTGAGATTACACAATACAACAGTGTGACTGCATATGGTAATATGAACTCAGTGCTTAGTGAAACGAGGATCTTATTATAACGAGGAAGTTATTTTGTTTAAATTAAAATCTGGACACACTGACTCTGTTTGTTTTTTTGGGAGACGTTCATGGTTTGCAATGAAGTATGAGAACACACAAAAGACCTGGAACAGAATGTCAATGACAAAAAATAAAAATAAAAAGGTAGTTTTCTTAAAATTTAATTCCACCAATGTTTATTTCATTTTTAGGGGAACTCTGTAATAACAAATCACATATATGCCACCCCATGTGTATACCATTCTACAAAAATACTTGAATAAAACATTTTGAATCATATTAAATTGTATATTTCATGTCTGAATCTTAATGTTAGGGTTACCTTGTCTTGTTTTACCGTTGCCCCTTTGGTTTCCATTTTTGTCCCTTTTGTTTTCCGTAGTTTTCACTTTTGTCCCTTGTTTAGCTCCACTGTCTCACTAGTCTATTGTTTGTTAAAGAACTACACTTCCCAGTATCCACCTGTCATCATCACTGCCATTTTGTTCATTGTTCTCACCTGTGTATCATTTGTAATCATCCTGTCCTTGTGTATTTATATCCTGGTTTTTGGTTCAGTCCTTGTCTTTCGTTGAATGTTGTTAGCCCTGTGTGTGTTCCCTGCCTGTGTTTTCTGTGTTCTGTTTATTTCCCCATTGATGGATTTCCTTTGTGTTTTTGTGTTTCAATAAAGTAAAGCTTGCACTTAGATCCGCTCTCCTCGTCTGCCTTCGCTGTCTGCATTCGTAACACTTAAATGGATCATGACACAGCATAGGCTGATTCTGAACAAGTGGTGGTGTCTTAATGCTCTATAGTTTCATTGCCATGTTAAGCCTACACTGTTGAAGACTTTCTCATCAAAAAACAGTAAAGAACTGGCAGCAGGGTTGCCAGCATGTTACTGTAAAATTAACAGTTTCTTGCTGTTGCTGAAATTAACAGCTAGATACTGTTTTTACAGCTACAGTATACAACTGTAATTTAGCAGCATATAGCTGTCAAACTACATACTATCTACTGTTGTTGAAATTAACAGCTTTGTTCCCAGCATGCACTACGACAAGAAGAAATTACTTAGATTTTTTACTATTTATAAGTTAATTGTATTTTAATGTTCATCTTATACTTTTCACGTAAAAGTATGTTTGTTAATTGTCACCACTGTTGCGTTTTGTATGCCGAAAGCTGATTTCTGTGTGTGTCTTGATAACAACTTGAGTTATGCTGTAAGTTCATCAAAAACATCAAGCACTCAATTTGCTGATCTCATTATGCTGAAATAACCTTTACTGTTTTTGTTTATATGTTTTTATGTGTAATACATTACTATTGCCAAATATAGTGACATTTGCAAGGCAGGATCAGACATTCAGTCTAACCTAAGACTTTGTCTTCCAATTAGCACAGTGCAACAACTTGTGTTTGACATTGACTCAAATTTACTGGCTGGAAGAACCTAATATAATAATAAAGAAGGTCCAAGGTGCCAGCTCAAGAGAACACTAATCACAATAATAATAGTCACTTCAACAAAACAACAACACCAATTAATCTAAGACTTCCATTAAATCAGAATAATATCTTTTGTACGTGTTTTTTTTTTAAATTTTTACAATTTTTGTAGCCCCAATGTATTGCCAAACCATACATACTTATTCAAGCACAAAGGCTTATGGGTACTTCACCATTACAAACCACAATGCAGTGGTAGGCTGTTATTTTAGGTTGTTGTTTTTTTCATAAAAAATACACTGTTCAATCCTGACAAAATTGCATGTTTAATATGTACATTGCTTCAAAGGTTGATTTTATTTTATTTGACTTCTCATTAGACTGACAAGTGAAGGCAGATATGAGATGTATTAAAATATATATATATATATATATATATATATATATATATATATATATATATATATATATATATATATATATAATTTACCGTAAAACTAGTCACTTCACAGTGAGCCTGCTCTTGATCTCCCAGAATGCAACATTTTTAACAGCAAACTACTGTATTTAAGAATTACAGTAGATTGCCGTAGGAATTTGGCCGTAAATTTACAGAAGTTTTTTTACAGTGATGGCATCCCGCTGACCTCACACACCTTCTGCGTTTCGATAGGAATATAGGGAACTAGCATTGTCAGCAACAGGGTGGGCAATGCCTTTTTCCTGCAACATTTAAAAACATGAACAAATGTAAATAGTCTATTTCAGCTTAAGGTAATATTGTCAGTCCAATCAACTATTTGCTATTTCTCCTTTCCCTGTGAATGCACCTAAAGTTTAATTGGTCACACAGTTGCAATTATAAAACAATGCCACACTTTAAAACAAGTTAATTTAGACGTTACCAAACAAAGCATATTTTTAGGTTACCTGACAAGACTAAAAATATTTTACAGTATTTAAACATATAGCCTAAAATACAAAGCCTTGTTTAGAAATCTGGTTACAGTTGAAGCACGCTTAAAATGCAATTTTATAATAGGCCTACTAATAGCCTAA
This sequence comes from Xyrauchen texanus, assembly GCF_025860055.1. Taxonomy (NCBI): domain Eukaryota; kingdom Metazoa; phylum Chordata; class Actinopteri; order Cypriniformes; family Catostomidae; genus Xyrauchen; species Xyrauchen texanus. The sequence continues at coordinate 13,970,954 of NC_068296.1, forward strand.
ATGTAACATTCCCTGGCTATTAAAAAGTGATAACTTGTAATTATTAGTGTACAATGGGGATAAAGCCCCCCTGGGGTAAAAGGCACATTTTACTTTGTTTTCTCCCAAAACACTAAACAGCAACAAGAACTACCACAGTCATTTTCTTAACTCCTGTTTGTCACTATACACAGCAATATTTTCCTGATCCATGACATAATTGCATGCAATGGTGTGACCGAGTGGGGCCAGGTGTACTTGTAGAGGGCCAACTGTTTTTTACCTTAAATGTCCCCAGTGCACATATAAAACATAATTTGGTGTTTTATTATTTATGGACAAGCAATTTTTTTTTAAATTTGAGTGAAATTTAATATTTTAAATATATGAACAAACAGTCTCATGACAAATGTTTCAATTAGTCAATACACCCTAACATTCTGGTTTTACCCACAAATTTTGAGCCACGTTGCCATGCTATTCTTTAGACTGACTAATGCAGTACAATTCTTGGGTAAAATGAATAATAGGCAACAACAACATTTTAAGTTAGAATTTAAACTATAATCAGCATGTACAGTACAGGTCTTTGTAATTGTCACCATCTCTTTTAAGATTCTTTTAAGAATTTTTTTTAAATTCACTAGTTCATTTTAAACCGTCCAGTGTAACAAGTGAAAGTTTAAATGCATGTATCTACAGTGAGGAAAATAAGTATTTGAACACCCTGCTATTTTGCAAGTTCTCCCACTTAGAAATCATGGAGGGGTCTGAAATTGTCATCGTAGGTGCATGTCCACTGTGAGAGACATAATCTAAAAAAAAATCCAGAAATCACAATGAATGATTTTTTAACTATTTATTTGTATGATACTGCTGCAAATAAGTATTTGAACACCTGAGAAAATCAATGTTAATATTTGGTACAGTAGCCTTTGTTTGCAATTACAGAGGTCAAACGTTTCCTGTAGTTTTTCACCAGGTTTGCACACACTGCAGGAGGGATTTTGGCCCACTCCTCCACACAGATCTTCTCTAGATCAGTCAGGTTTCTGGGCTGTCGCCGAGAAACACGGAGTTTGAGCTCCCTCCAAAGATTCTCTATTGGGTTTAGGTCTGGAGACTGGCTAGGCCACGCCAGAACCTTGATATGCTTCTTACAGAGCCACTCCTTGGTTATCCTGGCTGTGTGCTTCGGGTCATTGTCATGTTGGAAGACCCAGCCTCGACCCATCTTCAATGCTCTAACTGAGGGAAGGAGGTTGTTCCCCAAAATCTCGCAATACATGGCCCCGGTCATCCTCTCCTTAATACAGTGCAGTCAGCCCTGTCCCATGTGCAGAAAAACACCCCCAAAGCATGATGCTACCACCCCCATGCTTCACAGTAGGGATGGTGTTCTTGGGATGGTACTCATCATTCTTCTTCCTCCAAAAACGGTTAGTGGAATTATGACCAAAAAGTTCTATTTTGGTCTCATCTGACCACATGACTTTCTCCCATGACTCCTCTGGATCATCCAAATCGTCATTGGCAAACTTAAGACGGGCCTTGACATGTGCTGGTTTAAGCAGGGGAACCTTCCGTGCCATGCATGATTTCAAACCATGACGCCTTAGTGTATTACCAACAGTAACCTTGGAAACGGTGGTCCCAGCTCTTTTCAGGTCATTGACCAGCTCCTTCCCTGTAGTTCTGGGCTGATTTCTCACCTTTCTTAGGATCATTGAGACCACACGAGGTGAGATCTTGCATGGAGCCCCAGTCCTAGGGAGATTGACAGTCATGTTTAGCTTCTTCCATTTTCTAATGATTGCTCCAACAGTGGACCTTTTTTCACCAAGCTGCTTGGCAATTTCCCGTAGCCCTTTCCAGCCTTGTGGAGGTGTACAATTTTGTCTCTAGTGTCTTTGGACAGCTCTTTGGTCTTGGTCATGTTAGTAGTTGGATTCTTACTGATTGTATGGGGTGGACAGGTGTCTTTATGCACCTAATGACCTCAAATAGGTGCATCTAATTTAGGATAATAAATGGAGTGGAGGTGGACATTTTAAAGGCAGACTAACAGGTCTTTGAGGGTCAGAATGCTAGCTGATAGACAGGTGTTCAAATACTTATTTGCAGCTGTATCATACAAATAAATAGTTAAAAAATCATACATTGTGATTTCTGGATTTTTTTTTTTAGATTATGTCTCTCACAGTGGACATGCACCTACGATGACAATTTTAGACCCCTCCATGATTTCTAAGTGGGAGAACTTGCAAAATAGCAGGGTGTTCAAATACTTATTTTCCTCACTGTATCTCAATTACTACCAGTAATTACAAAAGTTGCATGCGTCGTAATTATAAGTGACAAATAAGATGGCTTTAATGTGTTTTTATTTGAATCATTATTATGTCTGTCAGTGTCTATGTGCATTCCTTATTGAGCACGCTTGGTGTGTGACTCTTATTAGAGAATGCTGTTGCTATTAAACTAAATTCTCCATTATTGAGCTCACCTGTGCCTCTCCCCAGTTTTTCCCAATCACTTTGGCTAATTTTTTTTAAACAGTCTCAACATTCTCTCAACTGTAACTACTCTATTGGATGTCTGCAAAATGTAGTAACTCACCCAAAACATTTCATTCGTGCTTCAAAACCTAGTTATCATGTCAGTAAAAGAAAAGTGATTTTTTGTCATTGTGTGAGCCGTACTGGTCATTATGTTTACTGTAGATGTTTTTTTCACAATGGCAGTCAACCCTGGAAATGTTTGTTATATATAAATGTCATTTTTGTTATACTTTTTTGTTGACACTGACTGCTTACTCTACTATACAAGAATACCAGTTTTGTCTAGCCGAATACTATTGGGTATCACACTGAGCTTTTTGATAATGATTTCAACTGGGAAAAGTCAATACTGTATAGTACTGTAGTAGCCTACACAGAAAAAGGATATGCACATTTGAATGTATACAGTACATTTATTTTTGTAGCAATGTGATACTTGTAAAATGAAAATTCACATTTGCATGCCCATTTTTACATATTACTTACATGTAAAGTCATATATAGTGAACATAAAATTGCCACAAAATTACATCCATGCAAAAAAAAAAAAAAAAAAAAAACCTGCAACAATGAAACAACCTGCGGTAGTTCTGTAAAAAAATAAATAATAGAATATACCTCCTCACAGTACATAACATTACAAGTTCCCATCTTCTCGGTGGACGTCCTGTCGCTCTTGTTGGTCTGGCCAAAGATTGAGCAGATTTCACAAACATTCCATGTCATAGGTATTTATGGAATAAATATGTCTGACAGATTTTGATAACTGAATGGATCATTTAGCATGTGATGCTCAAATGATGAAAACAATTTTAGAAGTCGTGAAGAGTGCGACAATTTCACTGAGAATTAACTTTTAAGTTTTGATGAGCAAGCAATGTGCATTTAGTTATTGTGCAAATTGTAGTCAATTGTACTTACTCTTTTTTCACACGTGTGCCAAAACACTTGCAATTTGCTTAAATGAATAAGAAATTCAAATCTGGTGTGAATAAAAAAGTAATTGTTCAGAGATTTGAACTTATTGTTTTGAAAAAAATAAATAAATAAAAAAAAAAAAATATATATATATATATATATATATATATATATATATATATATATATATATATATATATATATATATATATATATTCTCATTTGAAAATTGAGCCAAAGCGATTGAGAAAAACTGTAAGATGCTATTGTTTTTTCAAAACAATAAGTTCAAATCTCTGAACAATTGTTATTCACACCCGATTTGAATTTCTTATTGAGCATCTTGCTGTCCCAAAAGTTGACACATTTTTGCTTATAACTACTGTCCCTATATTTACACTATAGGCCTACTACTATAACCCCTCTGGGGGCCTTTACCCCTTATGTGGGAGCCTTTTACCCCATGTTTCAGGTAAAAGGCCACCCTTTTAAAAATAATTTGAATCAAAACAACCTTCTACTATTATTTCCTTTCAGACTAATTATGTGGCCTAATGTCTTCAGTTTGATTCAGAGATGTTAAAAATATTTTCTGACTAGAATAAACCATGTACTTCATTTAGATGTTACCACATGAAGCACATTTTTAGGTTATATGAATTTCAGTGCAGATCTGTTCAAAATAGTCAAACTACAAACAACATCGTCATGTGTTTCCAAATAGCTTTAACAGTGAAGGTTACAACTTCTGTCCTAACGCTAGAACTAACCATAATGCTCATAATAACCACATGTGACCGAACTTTTGAGGTAGTTTACTCGTGTAAAAAGTAAACACACATAGCGAACATTTGGCCACTAAAATGAGTAGCATGCTATTAACTACGAATTACTGTAACGCTTTAGGAAAAATCTGCGCATAATATTTATCACTGACATACACGCATGTATTTGCCGTCGCTTTGCTGAGAGGAGCGAACAGCTGCGTTGATCCGGATCTGGTGTTAGATCAGCGCACAGTCGCGCGCTCGACTCCGCGCTGGCATTTCTGACAATCTCAGTCACTCCTAAACACCGCCTTTCGTGGGAGGCAACATTGGACACCGGCTGAACTTAAGTACTTCGCCGTTGTCTCGCATCGTTCATTTCGCTGAAAAAATCCAAGGTTTTCCCCAGATGTTTGCTTTAGGCGCGCCAAATAATAACTGCATGTGACACGAGGACATCCCGCTGTCGCGCGGTAACAGGTAGTCAAGGGAACTGACATCACCGAATTTCAAATCGATATCATAGGAACCCAGAATAGCATACTCTTAAAAAATAAATAAAAAATTGATCGTCCGCTGGAGTGACACGCTCTCTGGAAAGAGGGCATCTTTCTCACGGATTTGATGGATGTTTGATCGGTTGGTGATGCCCATTTATATCATCGACCGCAAATTTCCAGAGACACCTGGTGAGTCTGTTACGCATACTGCACATGGTATAGAAACATAGCTTGCCGATCAAGGTACTTCATTTAGGCACAGGTTGGGAAATGTCTCCTTGAAGTGGTTTTCTCTGGTTTCAATCAATAACTGACATGGAATGCGCACAATTAGTTGCCATGTCCTACAATATATGAAAATACGCACTGCTTTGTAAGGAGCTCTACACTTAATGCGTTAAAGCCTTTTTTACCAACTCTAAACAGGAGATGTAGAAAAGTACATAATTCTGACACCTCCTCACTAAACACATGGTAAGTCATTTGGTGATAAAGTGAGCGTTCAGATCAACAAGACATGCTCAACTAATCTACAATTGCTGATATGGTTTCATATACAGTTCTTTCAAAAACATAAAAGACTGGAAAACTCATGCAATTATGTATCTGGTCTGTTACATCTGAGACCCTGTCAAACTGTTTCTATAGCTAAAACGTGCCAAACATACCATACACAATTGAGAAGTTTTATCCAGATTAATCTCTTTCACACTTGTGTGTGAGTATGTTTGTGTGCACATGTTGGATGTGCAGAACATTCTGCACTGTTTATCTGCTTGTTTCAACACAAGAGTGATATGGCAGTGCATCATGTCAGCTTCTTGCAATAGTTGGAAAATTAAAATCATAGTGACAAAGTTTATTTCACCTGCTCCCCTATCTTTCTTGAACATATTCTGAAAATGATGTGACAATAGATTTAACTATGAAATTTCAAGAAACAAGACTTTAAACCCGGAGAACCGGTTTCCAGTCAATGTAACTTTAATTAATGCATTTGGCCACTGCCTAAACACATTAAAATCAGCATTTACTGTCCAGTTTTGAATAGTTCTCATAATTGGCCAATACATATAGTACAATACAATACATAATACAATAGTGTTTTTAATATGTTGATAGTATTTTGGAATTCATGTTTTAAAAGACAAGTATTGAACAGTAAACAGAAAATTAGGGAGGGTTGCAATGCAATTGTTTGTTTTTACTTTCTGCACAGTTTCACTGCTGAAAAGTTTTAGGTTTGGGTAAGAGATCTAAGAAGTGAAATGATCATGTGTTTCATATCGAATTTTTAATTGAATTAATTCAATTGGAGTATTCACAAAATCTATAAGTAAATAAACAAATAAATAACTGTCCTTAAAGAGATTGTTCATCCAAAAATGAAAATTATTTCAGCATTTACTCACCCTCATTTCTTTCTTTCTTTAGCTGAAAACAATCAAATATTTTAAGAAGAATATCCCAGCTCTGTAAATCCATACAATGCAAGTGAATGGTGACCTGAACTTTGAAGCTCCAAAAAGCACATAAAGGCATCGTAAAAGTAATCCATATAACGTCAGTGGTTTAATCCATGTCGTCTGAAGAGATCCAGTTTTTTTTGGGTGTAAGCAGACCAAAATGTAACTCCCATTTCACTGTACATCTTGCCATTGTTCTAGGCAAGATCATGATTTCAAGCTTGATTACATTGTTCATGTACAGTGCATTGTATGGACCTACAGAGCTGAAATATTCTTCTAAAAATCTTAGTTTGTGTTCTGCAGAAGAAAGTCATACACATCTGGGAAGGCATGAGGGTGAGTAAACGATGAGAGAATATACATTTTTGGGTTAACGATTGCTTTAATACATACTGTTACTTGGCACAAAGTAAGAAACATTTATTTTCAGTCTTCACACTGTATCTGTACACCCATCTCAGCCAGGATAGCTTAATGCTATAAGTGAGGTCTGATTTGAGAATGAATTGGACTTTTGTTTTAAACCATTGGTTTAATTAATCATACACATTTACAAAATGTGTTGAACTGAATTCTCAAGTCACACTGAATGGAGTGGACTGATCACAGAGTTCATAGACCCTGCAGTGAATCATCATCACATTCCTGATTCTGCTGGCCACAAGGGATCTGGTGAATGTCTGTTAAACCATGGCAGACCAGGCATCACTAAAGAAGGCCATGACAGAGCAGGTAAAGGGCCCCAGAGACAGGCATGGACCAGAAGACCATGGCGGAGCCAGTGGCCAGAGAAGTGGCTAAAGGAAGGGAGCGGGGTCCGGCGGTTTGGGTGGTGGCTACAGGAAAGGAGCGGGGTCGGTTGGAGACTCAGAGGGCGGAGACGAAGGAGAAGGAGGCTCTAGAGATGAAGCTACTGGAAGCAAGTTCTCCACGGTTATGGCATCTAGGGACTCAGAGAGCAAGGTACTAGAGGACTTAGCGAACAAGGCACTAGGAGACTCAGAGAGCAAGGCACTAGGAGTCAAGGAAGCTGGGAGCTCAAGTAACAAGGTAACATGGACCTCAGGGAGAGCGTTACTAGAGGGTAAGGTACAAAGGGAGTCAGGGAGCATTGCACTGGGGAACCAGGCTATGGGGAGCATGGAAGACTCAAGGGGCGGAGCTGTGGGAGACAGAATCTCAGGGAACTGGACCGGCTCATCGACAACCACCATGGTCAGGAGTGCTGGCAGCGACTGGAAAACGGCCTCCGTGGCCGAGGGCACTGGCTCTGAGATGGACAAGTCTTAAGGCACTGGCTCTGGAACAGACGAGGCTTCAGGCTCTGGATCTAGGACGGACAAGGCTTCAGGTGCTAGCTCTGGGATGGACAAGGCTTCAGGCAAAAACTGAATTGTAATTTTAATAGTTGGGCAGTCATCTATTTAAAGTTTGACCTGGCTTTTTTGCTATTCAGGCCTCAGACAAGTCGAAAGCTTTGGCTAGGATATTGCACAATCAAAGCTCACCCTATTCAGGGCTCAAATACCTCCTAAGCATTGTTTATCCTTTTCAAGGGTATTGCACAGTTCTGTCAGGAAGACTAATACTAGCATACACCATTCATTCAGTTCAGGTGTCTCGTCCAATCATAATCCAGCATCTTCTTAAAAAATCTGTAGCTGTCGGTTATCGTGTCATGTGCGTTGTTTTCACCCCCCATCCACCCCTTCGCCACTAGTTTAGGTCCTATCCTGATGTAGGGGTAAATTCCTTTCTCCCCAGTCTTTCTGGTAGATATCAAAATTAAAGATGAATCAGAATAGCAAAGTGTGTAAGCGTCTGTTCAACCAGTGTGTGTAATTGTGTAAAGGAAATTGTGTAATTTCCCTTACACAGACTGTAGTGTGTATGTATTGTTAGACAAAGTTTTGAAAATGTATTGCACAAGCAAACCTGGAAACAATTTGAGACTGGCAGTGGAGAACAATGCAGAAATTTTTACGTAGAAATACGTAGAACAGCATTGAAAGGTAGTCTAATTCAGGAGCCTACTATGATAAAAGCCTTTTAAGATTGGATGTGTAAACAGTGTGGATTAGCTACAGATGTACACTGTCTGTACACCAATGAGCTGTACCAGGGGTGCAACTATACATTTCCGAGCGTGTATGCAAAATTACATTTTGTGTCCCATGTTTCTGTGAAGGGAGGGGGAGGGGGGATGATGTTGGAGGGGTTAGCTGATTGTACCACCTTTAGTGAGCCGCAGGTGACCCCCTTTACCTGGCACCCCTATGCATTGCATACCTTGCATATATTATATTTTATTTATTTATTCATTTAATTTTGATCCCCTTTTTTCCCAAATGGGAATGCCCAATTCCCACTTCTTAGTAGGTCCTTGTGGTGGCACGGTTACTCACCTCAATTCGGTTGGCAGAGGACAAGTCTCAGTTGCCTCCGCTTCTGAGACAGTCGCCTGGCTTGTTGTGCATGACACCGCAGAGACTCCCAGCATGTGGTGGCTCACACTACTCTACGCGATCTATGCACAATTTACCACGCGCCCCATTGAGAGCGAAAACCTCTAATTGCGACCACGAGGGGGTTACCACATGTGACCCCAACCCTCCTTATTAACCGGGCCAATTTGGTTGCTTAGGAGACCTGGCTGGAGTCACTCAGCACACCTTGGATTTGAACTCGTGACTCCAGGGGTGGTAGTCAGCGCCAATACTCGCTGAGCTACCCAGGCCCCTAACTTATGACATTTCTAATAATTGTAGGTACTAAAATGTTTGCTTATGCGTAAGCTCACTTGATCTCGTTTTAAATTACTTTATGGTTTTTGAAACCAATGTTTTATGAGCTACTTTTATACACCGAATGCTGCCTGTAAAGTCAATGACTAACTAGGCAGTGATTCAGCAAGGCAGCTGTCTTAATTTTCAGATTCAGCCATGGTATTAGGAGCAGGGACATTCTCATTCTAGAGCAGTGGTCTGGTGGGTATCAAAAGCAGAGGCTGGGAAATTGCACCCTGCAAATACTCATAGTTTTCTCTGCATATTAAACTGAGATAGGAGAAAGTATTTTGTTATCGAAAAGTTTTTTTATACACATCACTTTTATTAAACATTGTGTCATCTTTTACTCAACATCATGTTGTTCCAAGCCTGAAAAAAGATGTTCAGTAGTACGCTGGTGGGTGGCCAAACATTTGGAATAATATACAGATTTTGCTGTTTCGGAAGGAAATTGGTACTTTAATTCACCAAAGGTGCATTCAACTGATCACAAAATATAGTCAGGACTAGTGGTCGACCAATATGTTTTTTTTTAAAGGCGATGCCGATACTGATATCTAGAGAGCAGGGTGGCCGATAGACCGATACAATGCCAATATATCACACAATTTAATATAGTATCAAGCATAATATTGCTAAAAATAATAATAATAAACTCTTATTTAGCACTATATTTAGTACATTTCACACAAAACACACAAAAAAATTCTAGGTGAACTATCCATTAAAAAATTATAGTTCTTTACCATTATTTTCTAGACTAAAAACAGGATTCATTTTCTTTAGATTTGCTTGTGAACACACCAGCATGGCTGAGTTGGAAGAGATTAGGTTGAAAGGTCTTCCTTTTCCTTAGTCCTTAAGGCAGATAGTAGTTCTCCCACTAAGGCCGTTTGGTTCCCTGCTATTGCACATACGTCAGGCGATATCCCATCTGGGGGTCCTGGGACTCTCCATGCATGTCAGGATTATGCCTGTTGTTTGGATTTTGGAATTTGGAACTTTTTCAATGCAGATAAAGACAATGATTCTGATTTTCTCCAGAACTGCCACAGTCATTATTAGATACACAAGGAAAACAGCTGTGCACTGAGCTCTGATCATGCCCACAGTGGGGAGTCAGAGGACATGCATAAGCTGTTACATAGCCACTCAAGGTAATATCACAGACCAGGGCTTGGACAGATACCAGCACCACTTTGTCCATGACTGCAGATGAGCTTAGTTGTTGCTGACCTAACAAACTCTCAAAAATAAAAGTGTTGTGAGATTGGATGCTTGTGGGATAGTCCTAGAATGTCTCCATAAAGATAAAGAAAAGAAAAGAGAACTATTTACCCATAATTGCTCTGTTCCAAAACGTAGTAAGCTGTCTTGCTGACTCCTGCCTACATTGGCAGCAGCTCTGTGCATTATTCAAATAGCGCTCGTCGCACGCAGGCAGTGGACTCGCAACTTATTTCAATAGAAGTGACACGAGAGGAACAACGTGATACTATAATGAATATAAATACGCATAGTACACACACATTTTGGGTCAAATTGTCAGTCTTATATAACATTAACAAATGTTTATTAGTACTGAATGTATTAGAAGTATATTTATAATCCAGTTTCTCTCACTTTGTCTGCCATCTTGGATTTATTTTTCCATCAAGCTCATCACGGTGCATTCTGGGATTGCCTACCAGGGGAAGGATTCATACGATGCTACCTTAAAATCTGTCCAAAACTAGGTTTCTTATGAGGCATAATTAAGATACCAACGTTTTGGAACAACCTACGAATCGGGAGCGTGCCTATGATGTCTTAAAATGCTGCATCCAGAGGAAGGTCATTAGGTTTTGGAACAGACCCAATGAGTTTCATTGTGAGGGATGTCACATTGCAGGTATTTGCTTTACAGCTGATGTTGAACAGATGTTAAAGAAAACATCAGATTTGGAAAGAAAGAAAATTAGCTTGTTTTCAATCTTCCATTTAAGTAATTATCTGACCAAAAATTTAGAAAACACATTTTCCTCTCAGGCCAATAAAATAATTCATTCAATAAGTAAACAAATATATAAATAAATAATTGCAAATTGAGACTTTACTCTTCACATGCAAGAAAGACTGGATTTCTAAATGAAAACATGTAAACTCCTGTTTAGTGGGATGCCATGGAGCAGCTCTGTGGCCAGTTAAGCCTCTCAATTATCCAGCTCAGAGTACATCACTCTCTTTTTCTTTAATTTAATTTAAGGCACATGTGGCATACAATAAACTACATTACAACACCATATACTATGCATTTTCAGCCTTAGTGATGTTCTTACCATGATAAGGTCAAGTGTAATTTCAGCACCATTATCGTCAAAAACAAAATAGCTAAAATAATGCAAACTGCTTTCCCAAACATTCCCTCAATCATCTATTGGTCAGTCACACAGACAGTTCCACCCCAAACTCATTAATGCTATGCATTCATACATTTTGAAGTGTCCAATTTTTTTGGGGTATAAATATTTAAGATACGTTCTGGTAAGTTAATACACATACGCAAAATGTTTAACATGCCAAGAATTGGCTTGAATGGCACAGTTTTCTATCTTTTTTTGATCTTTTGTTATTTTCATTTTGAAACAGGATGCTGAGGTTGGAAATAATGAAGGTGCTGGTTCTTTTTTCAATAGCCAATAGTTTTTTGTGGACATTATAGCCATGAACTATGAGTTGCTGCTTGCTATATTGGGATAGGACATTCTCAGTCTAGAGAGCATGTTATTGGACAGAAATTTGGATAAGCCTGTGAGTTTAAGATGAGTCATAAATAGAAATGCATATATGTGCTAAAAGTTAATTTTGTCAGGGTATGGGTACCCTAACATATATATTTTCCTCAAAGCTAACAGACATGAGCTGTGTCTCAAATGACATATAATACACTATTCACTTACATTATACACTATGCCCTAGGCCATCTAGTACATACACTTATAAAGTGTAGCATTGTAACACATGGAATATCAACAGTTTTTTACTACATGGAAGCAGTCACCCTTAACAGCTGATGGAAGTGACGTTTCAAGTGCACACAATGTGTTGCGGCTAGATTTGGCATGTTAGACAACCTCAATCCAACATAGCTGCATACAGTAGGTGTTGGTAAAGCATTCAACTCACATTTGCAAGGTGCTGTCTTCACAGACTTTTGGCTAGTTGCCACATTTCTATTAATTAAAATTTTGTTTGTCAAGCCAGCATCATGACCAGTTAACTCTGCCCCTTTCAGTAGTGAACCCCCACGACTGCTGAGACCAATATTCCACACTATGCTTTTTCTGTTGAAGAAATTCATCATCCGGGTACTCCTAGTACTTTTTTTTAAATTGCATTTTCAGTGTCAACACACTACTCACACTACTTATGCTGCAAAATAGAATAGAATAGTACAGATGTGACAGAGCCGTATACTCGTTGGTGTGCTCAAGTGGTGCAGTACCATTTTGGGTGACCCGAGTTCGATATAAAAAAGTGCATAAGTATGTGATTTTAAAACTCTTGGTGTGTACTGTTTCAGGGATTTAAAGAGAAGGAAGATTCAAACTAGTCACGCAATACTAACAAGACATGACAAGGTTGTCTGCATATTCAAATGCTTACACATGAAAGATGAGCTGTTTCATCAGTGGGTACATGACATGTGCTCTGATCAAGTGTGTGGTTAATAGGGTCTGTCCTCAGTTGAAATTTTCACAAGAAGTTTATCATTCATACTTAAACACAAGTAACTGCAGTGCAGTTATACAACCAGCCTGTGTCTCAAATAGTTACACCAATCACACTTTTTTCTCTAAAAGTCCTCAAGATTAATCAGCTGGATCTAACCCATGTAGAAGTTGAGATGTGACTGATTTAAGAGCCATTGTCCCCTGGAACTACAAATTAGCCACAAGTGACTCATTAGCCAAATTAGCCCTGACATTTTTCCTTCCTTTACCCAACAGAAAACCTGCCCCTGTTGCTAAAGAGACTTTAATTTTATTTTCCATTAGGACTACAGAAATTGAAAAGACAAGACTGTGTGTGTAAAGAGGGGTGCGGTGTGAATGTGAGTCTAGGTTTGTATGTATTTGCATGTGATGCTGAGCTGTTTGTGTGTGTGTGTGTGTGTGTGTGAGAGAGAGTGTCAAGTCATAGTTTCCTTCAAAAGAAGACTTCAGAACTTTGTACCCAGGTCGGTGTCCTATCATCTCAACCAGAACATAGCAGGAATTGCAAATCTTCAGAGTCAGGTCACTACCTCTGCTTGTAAGTCTGTGAGGGTATGTTTGTGTGTGTTTGTGATATTTATGAGTGTTTCTTTAGGTAGTGTGTATCTATAACTCATGATTATGTGTGTGGGCATGTGTGGTGTAGGGGGATCAATGATAAATTGCCTGTTGCGATAAACTTAACAGCTCAGAGTGTGGACCCTACATCTTTGAATGCTGGAAAACAAACAAGTTCTGTGAAGAAAGACAGGAGGGACTGTGACTTCAGTACAAACAAGCTAAAGGTTTTCATACTTTTTACAGGTGCATGTGTTTATTAAAAGAGACCAGACTTATCAAGGAAGAAGGGCAAGTTAACCTTTGTCCATTCAAGCTGATTCTTGCTTTTTGTTTTGCCACTTTCTTGCCACAAGTTGCCTTTGGCACTATGGCCCCGATTTACTAAGATCTCAAAAAACGGGTGCTAATTCGCTTGTGCAATCTATGATATTGCATGTGAGCATCGTGGGTGTTTTGTGGGTGATTCACTAAGAAAAATCATGCAAATAACACGTCCCCCACATTCTTTAAAAAGGGGATTTTTGTCCCCCGCACTTTTCCAAGCTAAACCCATACCGAGACCAAATGGTGGATATGAATACCTATTCTTTGTGTTTTGTTACTTTGGGATGATTGAGCGACCATCCAGCCAATCACAGGTGAGTTTCATGAGCCGAAACAACCCTTACGCAATAGGCCGTCAGTCAAATCAACGCGGCTCTGTTAATTTCTACAAATTTGCTTTAAACAATGCTCATTTATCCATGTTTTTATTGATGTTGATCTAAACTAATAATCTAGAGATGAGGAACATACAAACGAGAGTTATTTATCACCATATCATTCTTGATTGGTAGCATTAAGTGAAATGCACTGCAGAAAAAAACAAACAAAGGAGAATCCTTCTTTTAAGCACACATTGTACAGATATGTATTTTTTAATAGCCGATGCCGATATCCAGAGAGCAGGGTGGCCGATACAAGTGATGTTCCCATTGTCGAATACCTTATTCGTAAAGGCACGAATAATGACTTCAAAATGACTAACGGACTAATCTGAATAATATATAAAATATTTCAGTGATTTCAGATCGGATGGGCGTGGTCTCGATGCTGTTTGTGGTCTCTGTTTATTGTGCGTGTCTAGAGCTTATCAAGAGTAACATTAAGGTACGGCATCATATAAATTCCTGACCTGAAGTGATGATTTCACGTCAGAGCTCATCTATCCATCTCTTAAAGTTGACCACATTTATATTCACATCAGCGATTATCTGGTTAAGAAAAATGTTTAAATGCTCCATAGAGGATTCCTTTATTAGGAATATACCTCCTGAAGTAAAACGAAGAAACTGAAACATGATCCATCTTTTTTCTTCTTCTTTAAACTGTGCCACCTCTGGTAAGGTGCTATATAAATTTAACATTATTATTATTATTTAACTAAATAATGGTGTAATTTTATTTTCACTTCTTTTAATGTTTGAATTTGTATTTATTATTCACTGATAAATGTGTGCTTGACATTTCACATTTAGCTTGACACCTCTTCTAAATAATGTTATATATGCACAGACAAATTAAAATTCTGTTTCATGCAGATATTAATATCAGAAATACCAGGAGAAACCACAGTTAATAACATATTCCACAGTTAACATAGCCTACAAATTCAGCTTAATTTGTGAAAAAATTATATTTTTTTTAATAAAAGATATATAATAATAATAATTAATATAGCTGCAAGCAGCAATGCGGATTCCTCCTCAAAAATTTGGGCATGTCTTGTAGCGCCCCCTAAAGGCAAATGTGGGCCATTCTTTGAGCAGTACTTCGGAGTGATCTCATCTTGAAGCTTGTTAGGTTTGAAAAACAATTTCAATTTTTTCTCTAAGTAACGTTTTGAAAGACATCAATTCTACACATGTATACCAAATTTCAGCTTCAGCTACAGTTCAGGAGAAGAAGAGTTTTGTAGGTTTCCCCACATTTTCACTGTACAGGAAAATCCATCATGGCGGAAGGTATGGGTCCTTGAGGCTTTTTTGTTCCCCATGAGAAATGAGGCATGTTTACCAAGTTTCAGAAGAATTGGACAAATGGGGTGGAAATACCATCACATTGAAAATATTTTTTTTGGGCGTGGCCTGTTGTGGCACTTATGGGTGAATGTGGGCCATTCTTGGTGAGGGGGTACCCGTTGGCATGTAGTATCAATGTGCCAATTTAGAACATTTTTGACCAGTGACTTTTGGAGATATTGGGGCTCAAGGAGAATAATAATAATAATACAAATAATAAATATAATAAAACCGTCAATAACAATAGATTTCCTCCTACCGGAGGAATCTAATAATAATAATAATAATAATAATAAAACTGTCAAATAACAATAGATTTCCTCCTACTAGAGGAATCTAATAATAATAATAATAATAATAATAATATTAATGATGATAATAATAAATCCGTCAATAACAATAGATTTCCTCCTACCGGAGGAATCTAATTAGCCATGAGAGTCTCGAGGGTCAGAGCTGATGGGGCTGAGGACCAAGGTAGAGTAGGGGCGGGCCTGGACCGTGGTGCAGAGGCGGGCCTGGACTGTGGACCAGAGGCTTGGCTGTGACATGGAATGGAGCAGTGTGTTGCTTGGCTGTGACAAGGCATGGAGCAGTCTGGGGCGTGGCTGTGACATGTGGCTTTATAACTCACTTTGCGGGTGAAATTTGATTAATTTGCATCTAGACCATTCTTTATTATGAGCATTTGGAGGACTGTCTCTAAATTGCATAATAATTATGGGGAAACATGCAAAAATGGCCAATATGTGCTATTTTGCGCATCTAAAAGTGCAGTAGATCAGCGCAGACCTTTTATTATCGTGCAATCAAGTTCGCACATGTTTTCATACACACAAACCTTTTGTAAATTGGGGCCTAAAATTTACGAAATGGTGGTAAAACTGCTTTTGAACAACATGCTAAAAAGTTAATTGAATTCTAAAACTCTTTCAGGTGAGTTTCTACAAGCTGCCCCAGAGGGACAGCAGACCATGGCCGACAATAACACCCAGAAAAAAAAGCCCCATTGGACCTCACTGGAGATTGGTCTCCTGACGATTGTATCTTTACTCTTTGTCATTATTGTGGCTCTCATCATCCTCTTCATCACACAGAGTGGCAAAGGTGAGTGCACATACATTGTTTCAGAATTGTATGGCTATTTTACTGGCAGTGTTGCTTTGAGGCTGTTTTCTTATTGTTGAGGTTGAAATATCAGTTGGCTAAGGGAAATTAAATCCCCAGAAATACTCTAAATTATTAAGGTTTTGGCTTTTTTATTGTTTTTGTAAATGCTAGTTGAAAGAGTACATGGAGCAAATGTTGGATCTTGCTGAAGTCATTTTACACATGCAAATAATGTCAAGATACCACAAACGATAATTCGAGTCTAACTCATCCGAGAGTAGCATGAAATTTACTGTATGGCTGAAGGCCCTTAGTTTCTTGGTAGAAGGAGGTGGGCGATATATACAGTATGATAACATTTTATCTAAGTATTTTTCAACCTTTTCATGATATTCAATATCTCTATATTTGTATATGTTTAATTTTAGTTAGAGGAGGCGTAATATGAACCATACAGGTGCCAAGATGTGCTACATTAAATGCAAAAAGGCATGTTTCCCACTGACTGTTAATTCTAAATAAACATAAGAATGATATTTAATCATTTTTATTATGAATATATCATAATACTTGATATATCGACCACAAGAGCTGCATGATTATTACAAAAATCCAAATGTCGATTATTTCTCTTGATATTGTAATCATGATTAATAATGTTGATTATTAAAGCCTTGTTAATTATATTGGGAGTGTTCTAGTTTTGTCACGTCATTTTTTTGCAGTGTATCTCAACATTTACATAGCAAGCAAGCTGCGCAACATGTAAGAAATTCGATTATGCTTTTTGCTTTTGTTCTTAAAAGGATAGTTCACCATAAATTGAAAATTCTCTCATCAGTTCACCCTCATGCCAAAAGTGTATGACTTCCTTTCTTCTGCAGAACACAAAAAATATTTTTAGAAGAATATTTCAGCTCTGTAGGTCCTCACAATGCAAGTTAATGGGTATCAAAAATCTTGAGGCTCCAAAATGCACATAAAGCAGCATAAAAGTAATCCATATGACTCCAGTGGTTAAATCTATATCTTCAGAAGAGATATGATAGGTGTGGGTGAAAAACAGATCAATGTTTATGTCTATTTTTTACCATAAATTGTCCTTCCTGCCCAATAGAAAATCATAAACATCTGGGATGACATGAGGGTGAGTAAATTATGAGAGAATGAATCTTATTTTTGGGTGAACTATCCCTTTAAGCTTCTTTTTGAGTTCAGGAGATGTTTCTTCAGCACTAAATTCCATGTGCAGATCACTGTACTGAACAGATGTGAAACACAAAACATCTGCATTAGGATAGGTTGTCTTCACTGATTGGACTATTACTGAACTATAGACTAAATTAAGGGTCTCTGATCCACCATTGCCTTTTTATTGCTTAAAGGACATGTCTGGGATTGGTTAGAATACTCAATGCTTTGTAAATAGAAACCTTTGACACAACAAGTGTAGATTTAAATGCAGTGTTGTAATTGTTAAACGTTGGTTTTCATTATTAGAATTGCTGCAGCCATAAACATAATCTTCCTTTTCCGACTAATTGTGTAGCCCACAAGTTCATTTGGTCCTTTGGTTATCTTCCCAGGACATTCCTGAAAAATCTGCCACAGGTTGGTGTTTCCCCAAATAATAGCTACCTTACATCATAGTTGATTACTCATTTACGCCCCTATTCCTACTTCATTTGAGGCCTCAGAGCAGCAGATTAAATTTTTAGAGACTCACTGAACCCTGCCTTTCACGCCCAATCATCAGCTATTAATGTGCTGGATAAATGTTTAAACAGCAAAGGCAGATAGAATACAGAATACGGAGATGATCTCCACATGCTCTTCCTCTCATCCACAGGAGTCTGGATGGGAGGGCAGGGCGGTAGGTTCTGAGGCCAGAGAGTGTCAGCTTGGAGTCTACAGTATATGCTGATGCCTCTTAGCACAGCGAGAGCTACTGATAGATTATCTGTATATGTACAGAGAGAATTTTCTTTGGACAGAGTTCAGATAAGCCATTGATGAAAATTTTCTTTAAAAATACTGTGGATACTTGATTTATTATAAACTGAATTATTAATGGTGTTCATTTGCTCCTGACATCTGTGTTTGTTTATGCTTTGTAGATGGAGTTTGCGTAACAGCTGACTGCACACAGTCAGGTAAAGATATTTTTACAACATACTGCAAATGATTTATTACTTGCTAAAGGCAAGCTATTTTTGTTTTCTATTTATTGGAGATCCTTGGCCACATGAATAAGGTACAATTTACCATTCCTTAATTTTATGTATAAGCATTGGAGGCTATATGTTTTTGGGAAGGCATGTGAGAACCTTTAGATATTAGAATAGAAACTAATATTATTAATAAAATAAACTTAACCTAGCATGAAAAGTAAATACTTTTAAACACATCTGTATATCCATGCTCTCAGTGAGGCACATTGTAAATTGTGTGTGGATTGCGGAGTATAGCATGAGCCTCCACATGCTGTGAGTCTCCACGGTGTCATGCACAACGAGCCACCTGATAAAATGTGCAGATTAAACGTCTCAGAAGTGGAGGTAACTTAGACTTGTCCACCACCACCCGGATTGAGATGAGTAACCACGCCACCATGAGGATCTACTAAGTAGTGGGAATTGGCATTCCAAATTGGGAGATATGGGGATAAAATCAAAACAAAAAACAATGTCATAATTTTGGCATAATCTGTTGATTTGATAATCAGTTCATTGTATTAAAAAAATTTGAAACTAATTCTAATTACCAAAAATGTCTTTCTTCATAAAATGTAATACTACAAAAATGTAACATTCATTGAAATTGAGTTACCCAAGCAGTGACATTATTTGGACCCGCCCTACAGCAATGATCTCATTCCATCTTCTTAATTTTTACACAAATTGCAGTGTTGACTGCGCTCAAGCTCAGCCATTAAACCTGATTACCTTACAAGTTATTGTAAAAAATAAATCAAACAAACATTTTGCTTTATTTATTGTCATAGTTTATTTTCTTCCAGAAATTACTCAAACTGTTTAAAAAAATAAAATAAAATAATAATAGCCATGAACTATGATTTGCTGCTTGCCATAGTGGGATAGGACATTCTCCAATCTAGATAGCATGTTATTGGACAGAAATTTGGATAAGCCTGTGAGTGCAAATGAGTCTAATATAGAAATGGTGCAGTACCATTTCGGGTGACCGAGTAAAAAGAACAGACCATAAGTATGTGATTTGGGAATTTTATGTCTTTAAAACTCTTGGTGTCTACTGTTTCAGGGATTTAAATTTAAAAAACACTTTTTTGGAAGCATTTTTGGGGCCATATATTCATGGAAAGTGACATTTTTGTGGATTCATGATATTTGAGCATAACTGAACTGTTCCCTGTCATTATAGCATCCCGCCTTATTGAGAACATGGATTCCAATGTGAATCCGTGCGAAAACTTCTACCAGTACGCCTGTGGTGGCTGGCTTAAGAAGAACATCATACCTGAGACAAGTTCACGTTACAGCACCTTTGACATCCTCAGAGATGAACTGGAGGTGGTACTCAAAGGTAAAACTACACAATCTTACATTATACAAGTGTTAACTTTAAAATGTGCTTTAAGTGGTAATATCCTAATTAATTGGTTTTAATGATTTCAAGTGTTAGACCAGTTAGAAATACCTATTTAAGGTAACAATAGCAGGTTACCACTTTTTACAGTGTGCTACCAAGGGTTGTAGAGCTAATTATCACCCATTAAAGGACATTTCACAATCTAAAGTAGACAAGAACACCTAAATATATTTTTCTATATATGTTTTTGCCTTTAATATTATACGACAGTGGAGAAATTACAGGAAACATTAGGGAGAAGGGTGTTTGAATTCAGGTTGCCTGCACATACTGTAAGTGCCACCTAGCAACGTCTCAAGAGTATGTGCACTACCCATCTCTAACTAAGATCATCTTTCTATCACAATATTGTAATGTACACTATGGCTCTGCTCCAAAACATAGTGAGCTTTGCTATCTGCTGCCTACATAGGCAGTTGCCTTCTAAGGCAGCATCCAAACTAAAATGAACCTGATTAGTGATCAATTTAGAACGCTCTATATTGGTAGCAACCCTCAGTGTTAAATAGTGTTTGCAGTTTTCATTACAAATTGTATCATCATCATTTGAGTGAAAAGTTTTTGCAAAAGTTTTCAAATTTTTTAAAAGTCATTTTAAAATGTCTTAGTATGTGGAATGCCTTTTGCTGTGATGACAACTTACTATCAAGCTGGCAAGTTTAAGCAAAACAAATTATTAATTTGATCCCAGCATGATTTGAAAATGCTCCGATAACATTTCTTTGTTGTAAAAATCCAAAAACATGATGTTTATCACCAGGTTTAAATTAGGTTTGGACTTCCAGATTTTCACAGTGGTCTCAGACATTTGGGCTCCACTGTAGATCAGATGTGAGTTTCGTTAGAAACTTTTAGTCTTTAAAACAGCAAGTAAGAACAGCTAGAATCCAATTTAGCTAAAGTTTAGTTATGGCTACTCTCAGTTATTTATAGTGGGACTGAAGTTTATTGCTTTGCCTCTTTGTTCTCTGTGCACACGGCACAGTGCACCTCAACAGGTTTTAATGCTAGCACTGAAACCTCTCAGACAAATACAATTTAATCTGGACATTTTGACAGCACTGTAGTGTGTCGTGAATAATGTAGAGATCGTTGATGTTTAGCTATGGGGATGTACATTAAGTGAATTGACATTGTGCGATGCAAGTCCTCAATTTGAGAAGAACCTTCAGCTCCTGGAGGTACGAGAGCTCTTCTGTCTGACTAGGAATGAGGAGCTTATTAGTCCCAGCATGGGCACTGATTTTTTATAGGGACAATTCCAGAGCAGCCCTCGGGGTCAAGAGATACTTTAGACGAGGAGTGGATGGGGAAACATATGTGCTAATGATCATGTTCCAAGTAGTGGAGGGAGGAATACTTGACCTGAGAGGGCAGTGGTAAGTGTGTATGGTTTGACTAGAGCTGTTAGAAGCTAAGAGAGGCTGGGAAAGGAGGGAGGTGTGTGGATGTGTGGGGAGCTCTGATCCAGGGGTCAAATTCATCTCTGCTGTCACATAACCTGAAAGTCTGTGCTTGTCCATGTACACAAGCAGTGATGTGAATGTCAAAACATATCTCTTCTTGTCCCTCTCTGTCAGTTTCTCATACTGTCTCAATCCACTCCCGAGTTCAGCATTAAGTCCTTATTTCTAGGGCTGTTCCACTGTCAATATAATTCCTGGGCAATGAAATGTTTCTTCCCTTGAAATTCTGTGAAAAACAGTGAGTGAGTATCAACAATTCATCATGTTCATGTACCAGAAATGTTGTCATGTCTTATCGTCATGTTGTTAGGTCTCTCAAATTGTCAAAGGATGTGTCTAAGAAGACATCCTTATTTTTCTTTCTTTACAATACATTTTTGTTTGTATGTGCATGATAGGGAAATTATGGAAGCCCTGAAGATGAAATTATTTTGTAAATTTCTTTTCTCTCTCTCTGAAATATTATTTTCTCTCAGAATTTTTTTTTCTCAGGGTATTTTGCTCTTAAATTTCTGCGTTAGGTGCTACTTTTAGCCTTAGGATTTTTTTTTTTGTGAATATGGGCCCAGCAGTGTTTAGTAAATTGCATAATTATTCATTATGAGAAGACATGGTTTAATCATTTGAGTGGTGCCTTTGTCCTCAAGTTCAGAAGCATGGATTGCATGGATAGGAAAAAATACTTTCTATGGAGTAAAGATAAGAAACAATTGGCATGTTATCCCCCATAATGTTGATAGAGCTCTAGGCCCTCCATCAAACATTTTCAAGTTTAACAGCCATTTCTTTTGGGAGGATTTCTAGAATTATGTACAGCTGCTCCAGGGCTGTTAAACAAAGTCTTACTCTGCAAATTTGGCTCAACAAACACCATCCACGTGTGAGAATGGATCAGATAAGTTATATTTGTGAATCAACATCCCAAAATTCAGTATCAAAAGTTATCACCAATGTTGGGTACTGATTACAAATTGCATGAATAAAGTTGTAGTCAGTAATGTAATCTATTGGATTACAATTTTAAATGAACCCAATCTGATTGATTTTAGATAATTTCTTTGGATTACTTCAGACATAATTCTTGTTTATTTAATGCCACATGCATTTGAGTAGGATAAGATGATACACTTTTGACACAATTTTGCATTAAACAAACTTAATGGATCAAAATAAGAGAATTGATATGATTTTTGGAGTGTGTTTTACTCGCTGTTTTCTTATTTCATGCATGTGTGTTAACTGATCAGACCAATCTGTCCCAAAAAAGTGTCTCAAAAGTTGTCAAATAAGCAGAAGCATTCATGTACATTTTAAAGCCAAGTACAAAAGCCTCCTAGTTGATTATAAACAATTTACTGCCATTGCCTGATTAATATGTAATCATGTAATCCATAAAAATACTTTTAATCTGACTTCAAGTATTTAATATGTAATTACATCTAATTACAAGTAATTTATTTTGTATCCTGATTACATAATTTAGATTAGATGTAATCCATTACTACCCAGCACTGACAGTTTCCCAATGTTTATTTGATTAACACCCTTACAAGTTTGCCTACATTTTTGTTTATGATATTATGATTCATGACATAAGGATATAGTGAGCGGAATGAGACTCAGCCTCAATCAGTTTCTCACCCAACTTCTCTTTCTGCTGCCTTTTAAAAATGAATGATATGTCACAATCAGCAATTTCTTTGCAATTAATTCATGATTTATAGTGAACACAGACAAAAATAATCAATCAAGTGCTTTTGTTTCCATTTGTTATTTACTTGATGATCATTTCCATGACTTCTTTCACCTTGTTTGATTTTTAATGAATTAAAAATCATTACTAATTAATGAACAAACAGTGAGGGTGGAATACAAATAATTATCATGGGGAAATCTTTGTGGGGATTGTGACTTCCCCTGAGAAATTCCCTCAATAGCATTTCTGTGCTGAGCTTTTGAGGGATAAAAGGTAATGCTGATTGGAATATAAGGGTCTATTTAGAGTCTTGTTCCATTCAACTCGGAAAGTCATATTTCCCAACTTCCTACTGGGAAAATTTGAAATCGTTTATCTGTTTGAATTGAAAGACATGTTTTAATTTGTAGAGTAAATGGTTTTAATGTTTTGTCCATCATTACACACAGGTAGACAGTGAGTTTTTCAGTGGTTGATTCTTAAGTTATTACATTTGATCCTCTGAAATCCTGCGGTTGTATTCATGATTGACTTGATACATCAGATAAATTACTTGAGTTTTTACTTAATTTTCAAAAAAGCAGCATGAGCTATATAATTCACTTATTGCATAGTTTAAATTTAAATACAGTTTTTGTCAGATGTTTTTATCCAAAGCATGGTGTTGTTAATTTTTCCAGTTGACATTTTTTTAGGTTACAAACTGATAATTACAAGAGTATTATGCTATAAATGTGGTTTATCAGGACACCTCTAGTTTCCCCATTATTCAAATAGCTTAAAAAACATACTAAACAATGTTTTTTTGAAAATGTAAAAATGCAGAAAGTTTTTTTGTGACGGTTAGGTTTAGTGGTAAAGTTAGGTGATAGAATCTAGAGTTTGTACAGTATAAAAATCATTATGTCTATTGAGAGTCCTCATATGGATAGCCGCACAAACATGTGTGTGTGTGTGTAATGTATATTTCTGTAGGAGATCAGGGAGTAAAGGTAAAGGTTATGTTATTGTGTGAGCCCTGGTATAGGTGTTTTAGACCTGCTCCTACCTGCAGAAGTTGCTTTTAAGGCCTCTACAATCATTGAAAAAACAATGGAAAATATGCACTTTCATAACACCTACAATACACCTTTTCCAGTCCAGAGTCTGTTTACAACAGTTCAACTTGATGGAGCCATGGAAAAACATGTTCCATTTAAAGGTGCTGTAAGCTATTTTCTTTTCATGGAAAGGTATACAAAAAATCTTCCTACTCTCTAGAAGACATTAATGAAATAATTTTGTTAGATATTTCACCGTTCTCTGTGACAGCTCTAGACTCTAGACAGCAAATAAATAATATGCCCATGGACAATGACGCTTTCAACCAATCAATCATTTTGCACATTGTTATAGTGTAGTAGTTGCAGCAAATTATTGAGACTTACTGCCATTTTTAAGCCATTTTGATTGTGATAGTTGTCAGTTGAGGGCGCTATTTTGCTGGTGTTGTTTTTAACATCCTTTTTGCATGATGTTGTTCTCAATAAAGCTCATTTGGCATCTTTGGAGTGCAGGGTTTTGGAAATAGGGAGCATGGCTAATTCAATGGCTAAGTTTTGTGGAAGTAGAACAGCTAAAATTGCTTACAGCACCTTTAACTCTCTCTTCAGTCTATATGCCTCTACTATATTTAACCTGACTTTTATTGACCCTCACTGTTTGGCACTGAAAAGCACGCCTATGTATGACCTGCCATATCTCAGCATGTTCACTATCACAGAGGTGTGTTTGTGAAATAAATTTTATTCAATTTTATTATATAACCTATTTTATCATGAAACTGAAATCTTAGACATGGCTACTGTCTTGCATGTACATAACACCATATGCTTCACATACTTGTGACCACTGAACAGTTTCCCTCGGCATCAAACTCTAGGGTTCCCCTGACGCACTCTTCAAAAAGATATAAGAGCTTCACTTATGTGTTAACATGTACACTTGAACCATGTTTTCCAACATAAAACTGTTTTAAAACTGTTTAAGTGCATGCAAACGTTGTTAAAGTCTTGACAGAATTAAATATATTTGGAAAAAAGATAAAGACGACTTAGCAAACTAACAATAAATTATGCTTCTAACCACAGATAAAGAGCTATAGTTCTAACCACACAATTTTGCAATGCTGTTTGCAAATGTTCATTAGAACTACTGTTTAGAGAAACACTACATTTTTTAACTATTTTGATAATGATGGGACTTGCTACCATAGTTGGCTAATGATGGTTTTGGGATACGTATCCCAGTTCATTTGCCAAATAATTATTGGTAAGGGTTGTGGACAGGCAAACTGGACCCAGCTTGTGACACTAATTCAGTGCCTTTCAATCAATGTGGGCATTTACCCTGGATGCCATTCAAATGCTTTATCTGGCCCGTAAGTTTTTTATGATTCAGAGCATGTGCTCTGTCTGCTAAGGCCTGATGAGTTGTAAAACACTAGCCATAAACTTTAGCATGTGAGTCAGCAGAACTGCTGGAAACACCTTGAGTTACAGTGTAATGAAAAAGACCTATGGAGAATGTAAGACGTGATAAAAAAAAGAGACACAGAAACGGGACAAGAAATACTTCTGCTAGCAATTAAACATTGGTTTTGCGTTGACTTAGTTGTTCATTGGAATGTGGCAATGCTATGCTCAATTTATTTTGATTGTTGTGATTAGTGTCTACCTAATCTCCCTTGCTGAAAAAAGTGCTTAAACCTTAAAGATGGTAAGCTAGTCTCCCAGCCTGACCAAGCAGGTTAGGTTGGTCTGTTTTGATTTTTTTAGAGGGGCTTGGGCCATTTGTCATCTGGTCAGGTTTGGAGACCAGCTAGACAGCTTAAAACAGTTAAGACTAGCAAACCACATGGTTTAAGGTGGTTTTATGGTTTTCATCAGAGAAAAGGAGAGAATGTCAGCATGAGAGAAATCCTGAGAAAAGTGAGAGATATTACTAAGCAGACTAATAGAGGGAGAGAAATAAAGGAAGAGGAAATAGAGAGAAAAATATTAAACAAAAAAACATGAAAATTCATTTTCATAGTTTTCCTTTTACACAGGCAGTGCACTTTCCATTTATTCATTCACATGAACAGGAATATTTGTCAAACACAGAAATTGAATAAAAAATGCCCTATATTATGGATCTTAATGTCTACATTTTACCATATCTCTCACATATTTAGAATGCTAAGATAATAGATATATAATCAAAACAGTATCAAACTGACAGAAAATGGGATATAAATACGGAAAGCTTTTTGAACATGGCCAGCGGGAATACTAATGCATAAACATACAGGAGATGCTAGAGGGAAGGGCTATTTCCTGCCGGGACAAAGTGGCCTTTGTCAGGAGATGTGGGTCAGATAGTGATACAGCTGATCTCAATATCAAAAAGTTACTTTCAATGGGGCTGTATATTGTGGCCATTCCATTAACAGACCTCAAAAAAAAAATAGTGTTGCTTTGATAAAGGTACAGTACATCTGTCTTCATTTATTTTGACTTGAATGGGTTTATGTGGATATTTTTTGCTGATTTTTATTGATTTACTGAATTTATAATTTGGATTCTATAAATTATACATTACAAAAACATTTTATGACTTGGAGAAATCACTGTCTGGTTACAGTAATAACTAGTCCTCACACTTCATAAGGTAAAACCTGCTGAAAGAAAAAAACAGCTTAAACCAGCCTGCTGTAATGTTTGGGTGTCACTGGATACAAGAGGAGATGCAGGAGTAGGAACTTTATATTCTTTAATCATAAGCTGGAGTGGTACAAACACTGGAGTAGAGCAAACATAACATTCCAAACATCACGCTTCATTACAATTCAAGGACTGACCCAGACTGACAAAACTAAAGAGTATATATACACTTAGGTTTAAACGAGGGAATGACACACAGGTGGGGATAATGGAGTAATCAGAGCAGTGACTTATGGGAAATGTAGTGAGGGAGAGAACTTCAAAATAAGAGTCCTTGAATAAGGTGCAGACAGACTGTGACATTACCCCCCCTCTTTAAATGGGCGACTCCTGGCGCCCCAAGACAGATGACGGTGAGGAAATGGAGAAGAATGATCCCAGGAGGATGATCGGGGCCTGGGAGGTGGCCTCAGGACAGGGATTGGATCAGGGGGCCTGGGAGGCGACTTCAGGACAGGGACAGGTTCAGGAGGCCTGGGATCCGGCCGCAGGGCAGGGACAGGTTCAGGAGGCCTGGGAGCCGGCCGCAGGGCAGGTACAGGTTCAGGAGGCCTGGGAGCCGGCCGCAGGGCAGGGTCTGGTCTGGAGGCCTGGGAGTCGGCCACAGGGCAGGGTCTGGGTCTGGAGGCATGGGAGTCGGCCACAGGACAGTAGGCCTGCGAGTGGGCGGAGCCATTGAAGGCGGAGCCATGGAAGGCGGAGCCATAGAGGACTCTGGGGTGGAGCCGTAGAAGGTGGAGCCATGGAGGAATCTGGGGTGGAGCTGTA
Source organism: Xyrauchen texanus (assembly GCF_025860055.1). Classification (NCBI taxonomy): domain Eukaryota; kingdom Metazoa; phylum Chordata; class Actinopteri; order Cypriniformes; family Catostomidae; genus Xyrauchen; species Xyrauchen texanus. The sequence goes on from NC_068296.1 coordinate 13,998,726, forward strand.
GAAGGCGGAGCCATGGAGGACTCTGGGGGCAGAGCCGTAGAAGGCGGAGCCATGGAGGACTCTGGGGGCGGAGCCCTGGAAGGCGGAGCCGTGGAAGACTCGGGAAGCGGAGCCCTGGAAGGCTCAAGGGGCGGAGCCCTGGAAGGCGGAGCCGTGGAAGACTCAGGAGGCGGAGCCCTGGAAGGCTCAAGGGGCGGAGCCCTGGAAGACTCGGGAAGCAGAGCCCTGGAAGGAGGAGCCGTGGAAGACTCGGGAAGCGGAGCTCTGGAAGGCGGAGCCGTGGAAGACTCGGGAGGCGGAACCCTGGAAGGCTCAAGGGGCAGAGCTTCAGAACTTCAAAATAAGAGTCCTTGAATAAGGTGCAGACAGACTGTGATACCTACGGTGTTTTGCTTGTCTTAGCTGGTTTAATAGTTTAGTTGGTCTCCTATCCTAGCGCTTTCTCTTTGCAGCCTTTAATTTCTTAAAAGGCTGCAATCGAGTCCACGTAACTTTTCAGAATGGCACTTTCTGAAAATGAAAGTGAAATGATGTCTACACAGCAAACTAACAAGGAACTATGCTTCTACTCACAGATGAAATTTGTGATGCTGTTTGTGAATGTCCGTTGGAACTATGGTTTCGGGAAACACCGAACCATTTTGGTAACTTGCGACCATAGTTGGCTAATGATGCTTTGGGAAATGCACCCCTGGTCAAGCTGGTCTTCAGTTGGTCTAGCTGGTCTTATTGCCTTGCCAAGCTGTTATTTAGCTGGTTTAGCTGGTCATGCTAACATGTGTCTAAGACCCCTGTAAAACCAGCTAAACAGCTCAGCCTAACCAGTCTGGCAATCTACTAGACTGGATTAAGATTTTTTTGAACCACTCTATATTAGGTGTCTTTAATTACTATGTAATTAAGCATTTGATACAATGTACTTATTATGTAGAAACGTGTTGTTGCATTGTACTTACATTTAAAGTACCTGCATTTAATGATATCTATAGTTATACTGTTAACCTGACAACTAATCTAAACCGTAACTCTATCCCTAAACCTACCCATACCTAAACCTCAGTAGCAGCAAAAGTGAATCTTGTGAGAATTTTGCAGAAAAAACATATAGTTACACAATATAGTTGACACTAACTGCTTGACTTTTGTGCATTCTGAGATGCTATTCTTGTGATGAGGCTGTCGTAGACCAGGACTGAACCCAGGTCTTCAGTGCTCTAGTGTTAGGTGTCTTACCACTGAGCTAACTCCCCAATAATTGAGCCCAAGAGCAGATGAGCAAAGATTCAGGAAACTAGAGTTTCTTCCAAAAAATATAATTTTTACTAGATAAAAAAAGGCAAAGTACAAGTAAACAAGGAAAGTCAAGCTTTCACTAAACAGAGAAATAAAAATAGACATAAGGGTCAAAAAGGTATAACAAGAAAAAACACTTAGCTAGAGAACTTGTAACTCGAGGCACAGGGTAAGTAGGCGCAAGACTGAACACATTGGTGAGAAACAAACAGACTTATATAGGGCAATACACAGGTGAAGGGAATGAGGGTTAAGGAGCAGAGTTGAATCAAGTTAGGGGCGTTTGTGCCATCTACAGGAGTGGAAAGGAGCATAGCACGGGAGGACCAAGGCTAACGCCCTCTGCTGGTCTGGAGGGGAACAGCACCCCAAAGAGGAGATCCTTACAATTCTACTCACTACAATTGTACAGAGGGGTTATCTGATTTACCATAGCCTTTCTGTCAGCTCGAACCAGTCTGGCCATTATCTGTTGACCTCTCATCGACATGCATTTCCATCTGCAAAACCGCCACTTACTGGATGTTCTTTTGTTTTTGGCACCATTCTGAGTAAACTCTGGAGACTGTTGTGTGTGAAAATCCTAGGAGATTAGCAGTTACAGAACTACTCAAATCAGCCTATCTGGCAGCAACAATCATGCCACAGTTGAAATCACATTTTTGTCCCATTCTGATGTTTGATGTGAACATTAACTGAAGCTCCTGACCCACATCTGAATGATTTTATGCATAGCACTGCTGCGACATAATTAGCTGATTAGATAATCGCATGAATAAGCAAGTGTACAAGTGTTCCTAATAAAGTACTCAGTGACAGTATTTTGATGTTAGTACACAGTAGTTAAAGACACCTAATTTTTGTTTTGTGCCCAACAGGCACATCTGTGGTTAGGTCTTATTGGTCAGCTGTCTATTTATTGCATTTGCATTTAGGTCAATAGCAGGCTGAAAACAAGTATTTATGAGTATTTTGTGTATAAAGTAGGTCTACATGTAGAGGTCTACATATAGCTGCAAAATAAAAGGCAAGTAATCTGCACATCAGATGGATAAAGAAAACGGGTGACTGAGATAAACTAACAGAGTTTTGACACTGTAGGGGTTCTTGCAACACGGACACAGGCGGTCTCTAATCCAATCACACACACACACACATGATCTGTGCCCTTTCATAGGAAACACTCAGACCCAAGATCTAATTAAAACAAAATCTGAACACAAGCATTGCAAAACATGATATGAGAGATATTAGAGCAACAGCTGGCCAACTGATTGGCCAAAATATTTTTTCTTTATCTGCAACAGAGATAAGTATACTGCTGTGTGGCTAACTCAATTGAACATTTCATTTCCAAACAAAAGGTCTTCTTTTGGGGGCAATGTTAAGACACTCTCTGCTATGGCAATGCAACATTGTTACAATCACACTGTCTCATATTACTTTCAAACATATTTAAATCCATCTCTTTGGTACTGATATTGTCTGACAATCTCAATAATACTTTACATTTATTTCAATTAAGGGGTGCTGGAAAAAGAGAACAGTGGAAGCAGCAGCTCATTGGCCAAGGCCAAGATTCTCTACAGGTCCTGCACCAATGAGAGTGAGTTCAAAAATCATCAGAGGAACAGGATTGGCTGGAGAAAATTGTTATATATTTTGAACATTAATGTAGAAACTGTCAGCATTGTTTCAACAAACAACAAAAAAAGTGTTTATTTCTACATGAAAAATTAGACTAGCCGCATTACTAAAGAGAAAGATCCACTGATCAGAGAATCGTAGCAAACACATTGCAGCAAAAGAGCTCAGCAGCAACCGGCCACTCCCATGAAGCATCGTGAATGACCTAATTGAGCCTCCCTACTACTTGTACACGTGATATTAGTATATAACTGAATATTTTGCAGTAAACTTAAAATGTATCATTTTTATACATGGCTACAAATGACTATAAATTAACAGTGTTATTTTGGACCGCCATTTTTAATTTGATTACGTCATTCGCAATGATTCATGGGATGAGTAGATCATTTACTAATAAAACACAGTCTAAATACACAGTTTTGTGCCTTTGTCTAGTTTCCAATTTTTATATATATGTTCTGCTAAAGATTGTAATGCTGTGATTCATTTTGAAGCTGGTTGTTTTGGTTAATGGGTTTGAAGTTTTTTTTATTTTAAATCCCTATGCAGTGTAGAAAAAAAACATCTTAAAACAACATCAAAATGACGTCAGATATTTTGTATTTTGTCTTGTTTTCAGAGAAATCTAACTACTTTTAGTAACGTTTATGCTTATAACAACATGTTTTTTTTAGCATGAACTGCACTAAATTTTGTTAGATTTCTCTGAAATCATGAATTAATATTTTATGTCCTTTTGCTTGTATTTTGTTTTTGTATGTTTCAAGAATGCTTAGATATTTTTATTGGAGAATGATATAAAAAATACTTTTTTGCAGTAAATGGAGAAAAATGAATAGGAAAAATACTTCTGAAATCAAGGTCGCTGATTAAATTAGCTCTCACTGTTGTACTCAGCAGTCATTGCCTGCTAAATTAGAATTTATCATTTCAATATTTTGCATTTTTCTGACAGGCCTCATTGAACAGAGAGGTGGGACGCCTCTTCTTAAAATGCTGCCAGATGTCTTTGAGTGGCCAATAGCAACAGATGATTGGGACACCACCTATGGTATGTGTTGATCTCTCAATGGATTTTTGTATGCGTAACATCAAATAACTCATAAGTATAGATTATATCCCAAAATGTCTCCTCTCCACTCCTCTCCTGTCTCTTCAGGACTTAATTGGAAAGCAGAGGATGTCATTGCCAAACTGAATGAGAAATATGGAAAGCAAGTCCTAGTTAGCTTTTTTATCGGTACAGACGACAGAGACTCCAATGCACACATCATTCATGTAGGTGTGCGCATAAACAGACTTCCTCTATTCTTTTTTGCACAAAAACACACACACTTGCAGATTCACTTAAAATACACACTTTTGTTTAGAACACTTGTGTGATCTCTAAACAGCCATATTTTCTCTCTCCAAGGGGCCTTTTAAGCCAAAGAATTTAAATAAAAAAATCTCTATGAACAAACAGTGCCCTTGTTTATGGGCCTTAAATGACGCTTTCAAGTGCTCTCTTGGTTTTAATTGCAGTAAATGATACAGTTTTATTGGGACGGCTCATCATGCGGATGCATCAGGTTTCCCTTTTAAGAATGAAAGGCTGATTGTCTCTTGGTTTTATTCTCCGTGCCAGTTTGACCAGCCAAGTCTTGGCCTCTCCTCAAGAGACTACTATGTGTGCACTGGGCCCTATGAGGAGGTAAGAACGGCCTGTTAAACAGGCAAAGGTGGATTTTATCAAACTTATTCTCTAGCTTTTCTCTCCCCATTTCTTTCTTCTCCCCAACCTTTCTTATGTAAAGCTGACTGACTGTCTAATAATTTTTCAATTTCAACTTACTTTATTGGCATGATTGTTTTGCATACACTATTGTCAAATCATCACACAAATAAATAAATAAATAAATAAATAAACAGGCAGAAAAGAAAAGAATAAAAGAGATTTAAAAAATAGAAAGGTGGCAATATTTTTTTAATAATTAATTAATAATAATAATAATAGTAATAATATGCAAAATAAAATAGAATGAAATAGAATTTCAGCAAGATAGCCATTTAGATAATGTTGCAATAAATGAACTATTGAGTATAGCGATGCTTGGTTTCTGATGGTGTGTGTATACATTTGCATGATATACATTTATACAAATATACACATATAGCTGTTAAAGATGCATGACTGCAGAAAGAGACAGACAGAAAGAGACACTTGGACCAAGATCTAGTCTTTTGTTTATAAATTGAAGATGATCAGACAAGATAATGTGACTTTTTGCAGGAAAACCGGGAAAGGGGAGAAAGAAGATATTAAATCAACCAAATTAGGCTGACATCTTCTAAATTCCTGGAAAGTCAACATCTTGATGCTGTTGTATATGAATTAGAAACATATGTATGCACACAGGTATTGAATTTAGCACTCATGTGTTTTCATTGTGAATTTTTTCTCAGGCCTGTGTGACATATGAGAACTTCATGACTGACTTGGCGAAGCTTATCCGAACTGACCGGCAGCTGGAAGTTAATGACACTAATATCAGACAAGAGGCTTCCCGGGTGATGATGATGGAAAAGGAAATTGCTAATGTAAGCTTGCAAAATCTTCTAATTTTCCAATTTACAACCACACTGATAAGATTTATAAGCATCTGAGACTTGAGATTCTGATAATGGCTAGATATTTAACACTGGAGCAGGATTTTTCAACACCTTTCATCCTGTCAAAAAGTGTAAATGTGTCATGATTAAAAGAGTAATGAGGTATACATTTTATCCTGATATTTTGACATGTAAGAGGTCCTTGTATTATAAAAGCTTACTGTAAGTATCAGAACTCAAAAAAAGCATTTATTGTTTTCACCCTGCAAAAACTACTCTTTTTTTTTAAATTGGCCACATAGTGACATCAAATAATGACATCGTCAATTTGAAAATGGAATAATTACATATTGTATATAATTACATATTGCACATATGCATACAGTATATGCATATATCCATTTCATATTCATTGTTCGCACATAAATAAACAATGGCAATCTAATGTAGGATGTAGGAGACAAAATAACTGTTGTCAAAAACAGAAAATTTTGTTTTGCTTTGTTTCCAGATATTCCAGAGTTGTTGCTGTGACTGTAACATTCATTCATTCATTCATTCAAACTGCAGCGGAAAATTTGGAATTCCCAGAAATGTTTAATTCTTGCCTCTGTGTTGACTTGTTGTTGGGCTCCGTCCTATGACGTTTGTTATCTGGACGTTCTCTGGGAGAATCCTGGGTGTGTTAAATTGCTTTCTCTTAATCCCTTAAATGGCATAGGGAAATCACCATTCTTGTTTACATGACGTTTCAGAACGGTACTTACTGAAAAAACTTTAAGCGCATGTTAACGTGGTCAGTGTGCCGATTTTGATAAATTTTCTATTGTTTTTTTAGTCTAACAAGTAGTAATTTTATGGCATAGGCTAATTGCTAATTACACTAGGTGTAATTAGGCCATCATGTTGGCAGAGGCTATTTACACTAGCTCAGACCAAACTCAAGACAGCCATGACAGATTTATTTGGGGTCAACTGCTGATCAAATGTAGGCGGGCATATTTGAATATTTTGCGATGGTGCACAGATATTAAACTAGTTAATGGGTTAGACATTTAGTGGATTAAGAGATTGGATAACCAATTGACTATCTGCACTCCAATATTCTGGTGGAAACACAGGATTTTACGACAAACTGCATCCCCACATGTAGCTGTAGTAGCTCTGGGTGTAATGACGGTGTAAGTGTGTGTTGTCATGCTGGAGATCTGGGTTTGAATCCCACCCTTTGACACACTTTTTCCCATGTCTCTACTCTTAATATTTCCTATTATACTACTTATAGTAATAAATTGATTTGGTCACAGTGAAGGTTGGGGAGTTGAGAGAAGGATTTGATCCGAATAAAAATAACCATGGTTTTACTGTATTAATATTGTAGTAACCATGTGTTTTGGTGGAATCTGTATAGTTCTGATGTACTAACCATGGTGTTGCTATAGTAACATGTTGTTAATAGTAGTAACCACGTTTAATGTTGTGGTTACTATGATTTTACTAGACATATACCATGGTTATACTATGGTAACTATAGTTAAACCATGGTTAAGTTTTGTAAGGTAGGGTTAGGTGTTGGTGTAGGATGTCTGTGTGACTCCAAATAAACATAATAAAAATGCTGCAGTGATGCCCCTATACTGTATGTTAGTATTTAAACAGAGGTGTAAGAGTATCTGCCATTATTTGCACTACAGTGCAAATAATGCACTATAAATAAATAGCATCTAACGCTATTTGCACTTAGTGCAAAGAAGATGCTTTTTGTTGCTTTTTATACTTAGTGAAATTAGCATCTGTCGCTATTTGCACTTAGCATAAATAGACACTCCATAATTGTATTGCTTGCTTCACATAAACTAGGACATATATTTATCTATGATTACCTGGACAGAGTTCTTTTTGTTTCAAATGTGTTATAGCTGGGGGCATTTTCTCTGCAAAGATATCAGCCAATCAAAACAATGGGCGTGTATATTGAAGTCTTAAAGGTGAAGTAAATCAAGAATTTCCTTAGGTGAACTACCATGAAATGTATGACAAGACCCCTTAAAAATGGGACAATTTTTAATACACTATTATTGAATATTCATTTTCAAATTTATCTTAAGGTTGATACTGTCTAAAGTCATCACTAATTTTCTCACTAGCTTAATTTTTTAGCTCTTCATTTGCTCATTGAGCATACACATTTATCCATAGTGACTTACAGTCCATTCAGGGGATATATTTTATTGTATGTGTGTTCCCTGGTAATCAAACCCTTAACCTTGACATGTAGTGTCATGCTGTATAACTTGAGATACAGGAACCCCTAAATCGCTTCATTCGTCATACTGTATGTTAGAGATTTGTCAAAGTGTTTGGTGCAATAACACATTTTCCATGTAATCATATCTGTAACAGGTACATAGCGAATATGCACAATTATGTTTACAAACAGATCCTATGCTTATTTAGCTAAACCTAGAAAACACTGGGGTGTTATTTGCAGCTTTATTTCACAATCATTGCCCACGTAAAAGGATGTTTCTTTTTTTCTTTTTTTTTTACCCATATGTTGTGTTCATGCTTCACACTGAAACAATTTGCTAGAGAAGCTGTATCACCAGCACACTTTTGTAAATATCAATGTTTTTCCACTGTTCGTGGTGACGTTTGTACCTTTTATGATAGTGAGCTCATTCCTATCCAGTTTATAGAGTATGCATTACAAGCTAGTTTGTCTTGGAGCTGAATTCAAACCAACACTGCTTCTGACACATTCTAATTGACTGTAATAATCCTTTTTAATGCTCATGCACATTTACAATCATGCAACAGTGCCATATAGATTTGTTTAATAGGGGTGTGTTTGGTTAAAGGTATTGTACACAGATATGTTACAGGTCCAAGATTTGATGTTCGAATGAGGCAAAGGCTTAAAACATTTTAAAAACACTGGAGGATGCCTTTGGGCTGTTGTGTATTTTAATATTGTAGGAGGAAGTGAAATGACACAGAGGAAAACTGGACAAAGAGCTGTTGTATCTTCCTTTCACATCCTATGAAATGCTCGGTCACCCTTTTTAAAATGTATCGTTCTCTTTCCATGCTTTCACTGTTGTCACAGGCAACAGACACACCAGAAGACAGAAACAACCCAGTTCTACTTTATAACAAGATGCCTTTGGAGACCATGAACACCAATTTCACCCTAGATATTAATTCCAGGGTAAGAAAGTGTCACATCCCATCTGAGACTGTGTACAAAGTGTCTCATTCACTAAAAAGTGCATACAAATTTTCTTACTGTGCACAGAACACATACATACTCTGTTACATACACATAAATTTGTTTTTACCGCTGTTCTAATTTTGATGAATCTGGATTATACTAAATAAGGAAGTGCATGCCCACAGTTAGTATTTAGCATAATACATGCCCAAACCATCTCCATTTCCATTGGACACTCTCTGCAAACATATCCATACACTCTCTAAAGGTTGTTTTTATACAGAATCCCTTAGCTATATTGCACATCATATTTGCTACTCCCCGCGACCCTGTACACAGGATAAGCGGTTGACGATGGATGGATGGATGGATGGATATTTGCTACTCTTAAATAAGTATTATTATTAAGTACTTATTGTAGGGTCACTTAGCTATTGGTTTACATTTTTATCTTAAATGTAGGAAAAATATAAGTGCAAACTTATTAATGCATCATTACGTTTGCACACAGGTTTTACGCACAAATACATGGTTGTGAATGCCTTAGTTAAACACACCTGTTCTGTACCTAAACGATCGTCTCTATTATATTTAAATTAATCCATAATGAACTCTATTATATTTAAAATTCTCATAAACAACATAAATGTTTATTTTGTTCAGGTGTTCAACTGGACGCACTTCACTAACAAGATCATGGACACAGTTGGCGTTCCCGTTACAGACAGTGAGAAGGTTATTGTGTATGCCCCTAACTACTTAAAGAGGCTCAACCCTGTCCTTGCCAAGTACACTAAGAGGTAGTTCACACAGACACTTCAGATGTATAATAATTAGTTCTGTTAGGTGATCTGGAGAATCTGCCATTGAAATCATGGTTATAGAACACTACCAGATTAGTCATACAATTTTGTCATATACAATATGCATATCATGCACAGTATGCATATTTTCTGTATGCGTGAAAAATGACCTACTATATCTACCAAAATGTGAAGTATATAGTATAACACAGTGTGTGAGATGTTGTGATCCACAATGGTCAGATGAACCAAAACAATATCATCCTTCATTTTTAAAATCAGTATTTTTGGATTGCCAAAAGTTATGACGTTTTTTTAAATGAAAACTGGGCTCACTGCATACAGCAAACAGTATTTCATGCACAGTATGCAGTAAGCAGCATACTAGCGTTCCAAACAAAATCTATGATTTACAGTGGAGCCATGGTGCAGTGGTAAAATTTGTGCTTGTGACGCATATAATCTGTTTTGAATTTATACAATGTTGAAGTAAGAATAAGTTCTGTGATTGTGCATACAGGGACATTCAGAACTACATGGTGTGGCGCTTCATAATGAATCTGGTTGTCGGTCTGGGTAGGCCATACAGGGAGACCAGGAAAGCCTTCAGAAAGGTGACGACCAAGGAAATCTAATTCCAACTACAAACTGACTTTTGCTTTAGCTAAGTTTTTACACATTTAGGCTATTGCTCTTACTTATCTCAGGCTATCTATGGGACCAGCTCTGAAGCAGCGGTTTGGAGGCAGTGTGCCATCTACGTAAACAACAACATGGAAAATGCTGTGGGGAGATTGTATGTGGAGGAAGCCTTTGCTGGAGATAGCAAAGGAATGGTGAGATCTAATACAAGTTTCTATAGGTAGCATTTTAAACACTGATTATTAATATCTAATGTTCCAGGAAATACCCCATATGTTGTGTGTTTTATAGCATGCTTCAGGTTTTACGAAAAATGTAATGTATTATTAAAAACGTATTTTAAAATGGTTAAATGAATGTATTTGAATGTTATTCCATTTGAATTCTACTTCAATTCAAATTGAAATTGCAATTCTACATATGTTTGCTTTCTCAATTTAAATGATCTGAATTGGAACTGAATTGATGTTCTTAATTCAAATCTGAATTCTGCACAACCCTACTGCAATATGGGTCCTATATATTGTTCTGAGGAGATGTGCGTTTTTCATGGTTTCTGGAGTTTTGTTTGTACAATACTCTATCGGGCATGTGTGGGTTGACTTGGGTCGGGTCCATTTCCTCCTATGCATGTACAAACAGCTGAGAATTGCACCAAGACCACCTGTCATGAAACATGCTCTCTAGCACTACATTAATCACTGGACTCTCCTGGCCCCATACTCATGTACATGGCAACACCTTGCACAGTGTTATATTATAATTTTTCCTAATGTTACAGTATGTGTGAAACTACAGACCAGCATCTCAATTGTTGAATTCCCTCCATTTCCAACCGGTGTTGTTAATTGAATAGTTCTCCCAACATGAAACTTCTACTGTTATTTACTCACCCACATGCTGTTCCAAACCTGTCGATATTTGTGTTCTGTGGAATACAAAAGGAGAATATTTTTTGATTATCAGGAAGATTATTAGTGAATAAGGACTCAAATTTAGTTTGTTCCTCATACAAAGCTGTTATATGGACTACTTTTATGGTTCTTTTCTCTTTTGTCCTTTTTTAGAGCTTAACTGTCGTAGTCACTATGAATTGTTCTTGTATGTAAAAAAGAGCTTTATATAGATATTTCAGATTTCTCCTTTTGTGTTTCATGGATAAAATAACAGCAAATGTTTTTTGCAAGGACATGAGAGTATATAATGCCAGATGTTTTTGTGGGTGAAATATTCCATTAATAATAGATTACAATTGGTAATCAGTATGTGGACTTTGCAACGAGACGGGCGAACGCGCTTGATTTTGTTTACACAAACATCCCAGGCGCGTACCGGGCGGAGCCCCGCCCCCACCTCGGCTACTCAGACCACATCTCTGTTATGTTAATTCCAGCATACAGACCGCTCGTCAGACGCACAAAACCGCTTCAGAAGCAGGTGAAAACCTGGCCAGCAGGAGCCATCTCTGCTCTTCAGGACTGTTTTGAGTGTACTGACTGGCACATGTTCAGGAGGCTGCAACATATGGCGATTCTACCAACTTGGAGGAATACACAGCATCAGTGACCAGCTACATCAGCAAGTGTATTGATGATGTCACTTTCTCCAAGACCATCACCACACGCTCCAACCAGAAGCCGTGGATGACTGCGGAGGTGCGCACGCTGCTGAGGTCCCGAGACTCGCCTTCAGAGCAGGCGATAAGGCAGCCCTAAGAACAGCTAGGGCCAAACTGTCACGGGCAATCAGAGAGGCAAAGCGCGCTACGCCCAGAGAATCCACAGTCACTTCCAGGACAGCGGTGACACGCGGCATGTGGCAGGGCATCCAGGCCATCACCAACTACAGGACAACATCAGTTGCCTGTGACAAAGATACCTCCCTTCCAGATGCGCTGAGCGACTTCTACGCTCGGTTTGAAGTGCAGAACGACGTGATGGCGAGGAAGTCCACCCCTCCTCCCAACGACCAGGTGCTCTGTCTTACCACGGCAGATGTGAGGAAAACTCTATGTAGAGTCAACCCACGGAAGGCTGCTGGACCAGACAACATTCCTGGCAGAGTGCTCAGAGGATGTGCAGACCAGCTGGCAGATGTTCTTACCGACATCTTCAACATCTCTCTGAGCAGCGCCGTTGTTCCAACGTGCTTCAAGGCCACCACCATCATCCCCATGCCAAAGAAGTTTTCAGTGTCCTGCCTCAACGTCATGAAGTGCTTCGAGAGGCTCGTCATGAGACAGATTAAGACCCAGCTGCCCCCCTCACTAGACCCACTGCAGTTTGCGTATCGTTCAAACCGTTCAACGGACGATGCCATCACCACAACCCTCCATCTGGCCCTCACCCACCTAGACAATAAGGACTCATACGTTCGAATGCTGTTCATAGATTTCAGCTCAGCATTCAACACAATCATTCCCCAGCACCTGATTGGAAAGCTGAACCTGCTGGGCCTGGACACCTCCCTCTGCAACTGTATCCTGGACTTCCTGTCTGGGAGACCTCAGTCAGTCCGGATCGGGAACAGCATCTCCACCACCACCACACTGAGCACTGGGGCCCCCCAGGGCTGTGTGCTCAGTCCACTGCTGTTCACTCTGCTGACTCACGACTGTGCAGCAATGCACAGCTCGAATCACATCATCAAGTTCGCCGATGACACGACCGTGGTGGGTCTCATCAGCAAGAACAACGAGTCCGCATACAGAGAGGAGGTGCAGCGGCTGACGAACTGGTGTAGAGCCAACAACCTGTCTCTGAATGTCGACAAAACAAAAGAGATGGTTGTTGACTTTAGGAGAGCACAAGGTGAACACACTCCGCTGAACATCGACGGCTCCTCTGTGGAGATCGTCAAAAGCACCAAATTCCTTGGTGTTCACTTGGCGGAGAACCTCACCTGGTCCCTCAACACCAGCTCTATCACCAAGAAAGCCCAGCAGCGTCTCTACTTTCTTCGAAGGCTGAGGAAAGCACATCTCCCAACCCCATCCTCACTACATTCTATAGAGGGACTATTGAGAGCATCCTGAGCAGCTGCATCACTGCCTGGTTTGGGACTTGCACCGTTTCGGACCATAAAGCCCTGCAGAGGATATTGAGGACAGCTGAGAAGATCATTGGGGTCTCTCTTCCCTCCATCAAAGACATTTACATAAAACACTGTATCCATAAAGCAACCAGCATTGTGGACGACCCCACACACCCCTCACACAAACTCTTTACCCTCCTCCCGTCTGGCAAGAGGTACCGAAGCATTCGGGCCCTCACGGCCAGACTGTGTAACAGCTTCTTCCCCAAGCCATCAGACTCCTCAATACTCAGAGACTGGTTTGACACACACGTGTCCTGAGTTGCACTTTAATTACTGTCACTTTATAACTGTCTGCTACCTCAATAACTGCTATGTGCATAGAACATTATCTCATAGTATGTTATGTTTACATTTTTAGAAACTGTCATCTTTTTGCACTACTGAGTACTGGTCGGCGCTGCACTGTCTATTGTCCCGTTCATTGTCAGTAATTTGTTGTACTGTCCTGTACTTTTTGCACATGTTTGCACGTGCACTTTATATAGGTATATATAGGTAGTTTATATAGGTATTTTATTTCGTTGTGTAGTCTCATGTGGTCCTATGTTGGTCCTTTGTTGTTTTTATGTAGCACCATGGTCCTGGAGGAACGTTGTCTCGTTTTGCTGTGTACTGTACTAACTGTATATGGTTGAAACGACAATAAAAACCACTTGACTTGACTTGACAATTGGTCTTTGAGTCTAGGTAATTATTATAATTTTTTAACAGATATAAACATTCAATAGCCACATGTGTGTAATCATTCCATGTACTGCATGTGCTGCGTACATTGGTAAATGTCAGCTTTCTTGATGACGTTGTTTTTTTTTGGCACATTTTGGCTGAACCATAGATCATTACTCACAGCATCCATGTTGTGACAGTGCATTTGAGGTCACCACGATAACATTACAGATACGAGCATGAAATATCTGCCAATAATTGTCTTATTCCTCATCCACAGCTGTCTATCTGTCCAGCAGTCTATCTAGACGTCACGAGTCTTGATAGCAATGTTCTGTGAGCGATCAGTGGTCTCTCAGAATCTGTCTGCTAGTTTAATAAATGAGAGAACAAGATAACTTATAAGTTCCAGTCAAAACAATCCCATCACGTAGAGTGTGATAATTCCTTACACGGAGCTGATAAATTTTACAGATACATTTTCCATAATTTATTTGTATGTCAAACACAAATAGGATATGCTATTTTGGAAATGATGTACAGTTCAAATACCACAAAAAGTAAAAGACATGTTAATATATTAATTCTTAGTTTAAAAAAATATTAGGCATCTTTTTATAGCTTAAATTAGACTGTGATACTGAATAATGTCTGTTAATCAGTTGATGTATCTTTGTACATCAACTTGTACAAAGACTTTAGATTTGATCAATCAATGTCCCAACTAACCAACACTAACTATTTGTTAGTTAATTGAAACTTTCTGTTAATCAAATGTAAAACAAAGCATAAACACAACCTAATAACAATGATTTTAATCTTTATCAGTCTTTAACTACTGTGTACTTAAATAAAAATAAAATGAATAATGTGATAAAATATACCTATTGTGTACTTACATGTTGTTACATTGTACTTACATTTAATCAACACGTGTGTACACAGTAAGTACATTGTAACAAACTCCTTTTAATGTAAGTACATAGTACATTGTAAAATAATTGCCAGGATTTTACCAGATTTTACCAGATTTAACAGTAATTTCTTACAATAAAATACAGTTTTCACTATTTTACTGTAAAATCAATGCAGGCTAGGTCATTTGCTGTAACAACACAACTAATTTCTGGGAAAAAAATAAATTTTAATATCACACTACATTATGGGAAAATGGTATTTCATTTGAAGTCACCATTATGGTGTTTAGTGTTCCCTTTCGATGGGACCTTATCTTATTTATTTCTATTAAAATTTCTCCCAGTTTGTGCAATTTTTTTCTAAGAATACAATTTATTGTACTGTAATGAATGGAGAAAATAGTAAATTTAGTGGTTGACTTTATGTCGTCCTCTGAAGTATAAACTACATCATATGATGCATTTAAAAGAAAATAAATAGTATCATTTTAAATGAACAATGAAGAAGATAAGTTTGCAAAACTAGACTGTCATATGGTTTGTTTTATCGCTAATTAACTTTTTATCATGAGTTGTCAATTAGGCACGCATACAAATCTCAACGATTTTTTTTTTTTTACAGTGTATTTAAAGTGACCTACTCTAATATAATGTGTGACCAACAACTCCTTAAACGAGTTTGATTGGAATGTGTTTGGAGAAATGTCTCATAGTGTCCATCTTTGTGATTGGCTCAGATGGATGAGATGATCGCTAACATCAGAGAGGTGTTTGTAAGTAACCTGGACGATCTAGCTTGGATGGACGCTGAAACTAAGAAAGCTGCAGAGGAGAAGGTGAGGGTTATTTTAAATTCTATGCCATCCATAAAAGCTGAACGATGCAGTAAAATCACTGCTGATTGAAAGAGCTATAACTTAAAATTATTCCATGTGGAACAAGGACATCATGATGTTAAAGGTCAAAGATCTTTGGGCTGAGACATGGCAAAGAGAAACTTTGAAAGCTCATTTTATCTAAAATTAAAGAGGTATAAAGATTGATTATAATTGACTTACTGCTGAGCCAAAGAGAAATCTTTGACACGTGTAGCTGCAGTTATACATTGTGAGCAAAGTGAAACTTATAATCTCTTTTGACATTTTCTTTACTCTTCCTCAATACAGGCACGCGCAATCCGAGAAAGAATTGGCTTTTCAGAAAACATCATGAATGACACATACCTAGACCAGGAGTACCAAGATGTGAGTGACTACAAGATGTGTGTGGGAGGAGTTAATTTGTCCAAAAATCACTAAATAATTTTCAGTTAAACAAATTATGTGTTTGTTATTTTTCATATTACTAGTTAAGCTACAATGGAGATGAATACTTTGAGAACATTCTGAAGAATTTGGAATTTGGTCAGAAGAAACGGCTGAAGAAATTAAGAGTAAATGTGAACAAACAAGAGTAAGAAATATATCTTCTCTATTTATTTTTAATGTAAGATATATTCACTTATAACTTGGTTTGCATAGACAAGTTTAGGTTTTAGGCTTTGATTCTGTGTAAATATAATGATGCAGCAATGCCGCTTTGTCATTTTCCTGACACTCAGCTCATGACCTGTGCACAAGAATGAATATATAACGTGATCAAAGAAAAAAGAGCCCAAATAAGTACACAATGTAGGAAATGAGCGAAGCATGCAAATATTACGATAATGTCATCCCTGTTGGTTAAATTGTGAAATGTAAGTCAATGGGAGATTTACAAACTTCAGTCTTAAATTTCTTAAAAAGTATGAAGTAAAAAAATCAAATAAAAAAATGCTGAAGTTATCTACAAAATAAAGTTAAGCAGTAAACAAACCCTAACCAAAAGATTTGAGGAACATTAATATATCAAATATATTCAACAAAAATAAATACAAAATATTTATTTATGTATTACAAATTCTATCCAACTGCATTGAGTAATATTTAAATACAATTATGAATTCAGGATAAAGTTTAAGTATTTCATTAAACCTAATGAGGAGTATGAACTTCAGAATTAAATTAATTTAACCTGAAATTGAAATCTGTTTAAATCTTACTATTGCTGGTAATACTTTTGAGCACTGGAAGGCAATTTAGTAACTGCTATAAACCCTTACTAATAAAGATCTTACATTAAATATTAAAATTATATGCATGTTTAATTCAAGGTGGATTACAGGAGCTGCTGTGGTCAATGCATTCTACTCATCTAGTAGAAACCAAATAGGTACTTCTTAATTACACACATATACATAGCAATAATTAGCAATATTGAGCCTGAGCATACTTAAATAGTCTGCTCTCTCCCAGTATTTCCTGCAGGTATTCTTCAGCCTCCATTCTTTGGTAAAGGTCAGCCCTGGTCTCTGAACTACGGAGGCATTGGCATGGTCATTGGACACGAGATCACACATGGTTTTGATGACAATGGTATCAGACAAGTCTCAGAGACAGGAATTCCTAAATTGTCCTCTAGTTATTATTCTTCACCTTCCATGTGCTTGACTTTGTGTCCTTTCTATTCTTGTTCAGGACGTAATTTTGACAAAGACGGTGACCTCAAAGACTGGTGGACTCCATCTTCGACTCAGAAGTTCCATGAGCTTTCGAAATGCATTGTGGACCAGTATAGGAGCTTCTCTTGGGACTTGGCGAATGGACAAAATGTATTCAACCAATGTTTTCATTACTTACTTCCATTGTCAATAACTGTCTAATCCAGACATGGCTATTTTTATATTACATTTATTGCATAATACCCAAGAGAATAGTGCACTGCAATATCCTGGTCACTATGTAGCACATGATGAGTTTTTCAAGATATAATGTCAAATAGTATCCAGTACAACAAAGTTTCCACCTTTAACAATTTAGCAAACATCGTTTAACAGAAAATGCTATAGTTATATCTGTCATACTCAGGCTGTTTTCCATGTTTGGCACATTAGACTCTGGCCTCTGCCAGGGCCTCTTTTCTGAGAGTTTTTGACAACTAATTTGGGCTTTATCGTCCACAAATTGTTTTCCTGGAATTAGAGTAAACAGTGATTTTCTGGAGATGTCGAAAGACATCTAAATTACGGTATTTTTTTCCATCCCTCTCATTTCTTCTTTCTCCACTGTCCTTTGTGTGAACAGCTAAATGGGAATAATACCCTTGGTGAGAACATTGCTGACAATGGGGGTATTCGCCAGTCTTATCAAGTAAGAACAGGGTATCTTACCCTTCACCGCGGCTGTCTTGACATCCCTCTGTACTACCAAATTAATTGGTTTAGTTTAAAGGAATAGTTCACCCAAAAATGAAAAACTTGTTTCAAAACCGTATACTGTTATTTATTTATTTTTTTCTGTTGAACACAAAGGGAGATTTTGATTCAGCCCCACACAAAAACACAATAAAAGTAGTCCATATGATTTATGTTCTATATTCCAAGTCTTCTGAAACCATAGCATAGATTTGTGTGAGAAATGATTCACTTGATTGGTTTCCATCCATTTATTTTAATGTGATTTTTAAAACTGCGCTTAAGAAAACCTGAATGGAATAGCTTGATATGTGATTAAACTCTCAAAATTGCCTTATAGGGATAGTTCACCCGGCAATGGATATTCTCCCATAATTTACTCACCCTCATGCCATCCCAGAAGTGTATGACTTTCTTTCTTCTGCTGAACACAAACAAAAATATTTAGAAGAATACCTTAGCTCTGCAGGTACACACAATGCAAGTGAATGGTGACCAAAATATTGAAGCTCCAAAAAGCATATAAAGGCAGAATAAAAGTAATCCATACAACACCAGTGGTTAAATTTATATATTCTGAAGCAATATGTTAGAGTTGGTGTACTTGAGTTTGAATTTGAGTCCAGCCGAGTCCATGGCATTTGTGATGCAGTGAAAAACAAACAAACAAACAAATAACGTAACATAGGGTGACCATATGTCCTCTTTTCCACAGGCATGTCTTCTTTTCAGACCTGAAAAAAGTGTCTGGCCAGAGTTTCAAAATTGCCTCTAAATGTCCGTGGAATTGGCTTTGTCTTCATATTTATGTGCTCTCTACAGTTATTAGTACTACCATACATTCTGTGTATTTGAAACTGCGCATCAGGTTTCATGGGTATACAGTATGTCCTTACGTATGATTATTCTGGCTGAGAGCAGCAGCGCACACTCTTTTAAAGTACTTTTTTAACTCTCTCACACGCGCGCCCATGCTGTATGTGTGCAGGAAAGATATCGCCACACGTGCTCTACCGCTCTCATCCAGAAATATCAATAATGTAAGTATACTTTAAAAAGTACGTTCCCCAACTTTGTAAATTATAAAATAGAACAAATGTTTTATCAGACTCGCGCTTACTATGCAAAGTCATTTCTAACTGAAAATGTTGACTATATCGAGACAAAATAAAATTTACTACATATCAGGGACTTTAAACTAATATGACGGATGAAATAGACCATGATGGAAATTGTACAACTCAGTCCATCACATATTTGTAGTGCAACCTCTTGTGTGTTTCAATGGTAAGAAAGTCAGAAAATACAACGAAGAACACAAGTAAGGGAAGATGTTTCTATTCACCGATTATCCATATTAAATAAAATGTGAAAAGAACGAAACTTTAGCCCAAGGTGAGTTTGATCTTGACTTTAGGGAAGTAGGCTACTCCTGGACCTGATCTTTTCTGTTTTTATTTTATTTTGCTGTATTTAATTTTATGGGCATTATTAAATGTTTTAATAAACCATTTATTAAAAGTATTAAAGACATTAAATTAATTTAATTAATTACATTAAATGTATTTCACCTCTAATTTTAGATAGAACTAAACTAAATTGAATGGAAAAATTGAAACTGAAGTAGAAATAAAAACTAAATTAAAAATCTAAATA
This sequence comes from Xyrauchen texanus, assembly GCF_025860055.1. Taxonomy (NCBI): domain Eukaryota; kingdom Metazoa; phylum Chordata; class Actinopteri; order Cypriniformes; family Catostomidae; genus Xyrauchen; species Xyrauchen texanus. The sequence goes on from NC_068296.1 coordinate 14,018,526, forward strand.
ATAATAGCTGGTTGTAATGACTAATGCAGTTTTCACAATCTTTGGTGTATTTTTGAGTAGAGGGGAAAAGCAACAAATAATTGAAATGACAATAGAATGCAATAAGAAGTGTGTTGAAGGACAGTTTTGTCTTCATACACCTAAAGCATATACTTTCATTCTGAAACCACTTTGAAATTTGTTCAGCAGGATACTATTCATTTGTTTTATGCATTTATATTGTCAAATTGTTTTTCTTAGTTGTGAAGGTTAAAATAAGCTTAAAATATTGATGTGTTCATATTCATATTCATATTGCCATCAGGCTGATTGGGGACCGGGCGTGTGTTGTTCCAGCCCGGCCCCGCCCTCCACTGCTCTATACTCCTCCTGGCGTTGCCTCAGGCCGGGGTGCCCCGGCATGATGCACATTCCCTCCCCCGGACACCATCTGCCGGCGGGTCATCCCCATCTTGCTTGACCTGGGAGGAAGCAGGAGGGTAAAAACAACAACAAACAAAATAGGCGAGGGACAAAGGCCAACACGGAGCAACAGAGAGAGAGAGAGAGAGAGAGAGGAAAAAAACAACAACTCACTCACCGGTTCTCTGATGCACCATTGCGTGGTCCTCGATCATTCCTCCACCCTCTCAGGCAGATGCCAGCCGCTCCTTCCCTGGCGGATCGGAGTCAGACCGACCCCCAGCAGACAGAATGCCCCTCCGTGTTCTCTGCGACCTATGGGTACTCTCCCTCTGCCCCTGGCAGCGGCCCTACCACTCCAGGCATTCGGGGAGTCGCTTCCCTCCTCCCCTCGTGGATGGTGGTCCTCTCGACCCCTCCACGTTTCTGGGGGATGGCAGGGCACTCCTCCGCCCCTGGCAGCAGCTCCATCGGAGTCCAGTCCCCTCTCGCCTCATGGACGGCGGCCGTTCCCCGCGTCCGGGTGGTCGGGCTACTCCGTCCCCCGGCGGATGGCAGCGGTGCTCCCCTGGGTGGATGGCAGTGTCGAGGACTCTGCGATGGGTATCCCTCCTCCTTCCCGGTTTTGGCACCAATGTAAGGGGGATAAGGGAAAGGAGGAGGCGAGAACCAGCTTGGCAATATAAATAATAGTTTAATGATAAACTAAACCAAAAGCACACAAACAAACACATAGAGCAGCTGCCTGTAATTCTCTCTCTCCCTCGAACCGTCATCACTGGCCGCCTTTATCCCTCACGCCCCCCATCAGGCTGATTGGGGACCGGCCGTGTGTTGTTCCAGCCCGGCCCCACGCTCCTCCACTCTACACTATCAGTTTCCACTTTCACTTTCTTCTTTTATTTTTGGCAATTCACATTCTTCGTGCATATCGTCACCTACTAGGCAGGTAGGAGCATTTATAGTACAAAATGACTTAAATATGGATCTGTTCCTCACCCACAGCAATCATATCACATCTGAAGATATAGATAAAACCACTGGAGTGATATGGATTAATTTTATGCTGCCTTTATGTGCTTTTTGGAGCTAAAATTGGATGACAAGGTGGGCTCCTTCAAGAAAATGGAAATAACGTAGTGGATGAAAACACGTGAAGACTGAGTCTTTCTAGAAATGCACTTAAAATGCTAAATATTTGAATGGAAACCCAGCTAGTGATTTCTAAGCTGGATCACACAAAACTATCATATTGCTTTAGAAGACTACTTTAATGTGTTTTTTTTGCCTTTTGTGGGCCATTAGATATGTGTTCACTATGAGCTGTTTTTCATTTGTTGATCCTTTTATGTTCCATGGATAAAATAACAGCATAGGGCCTTAGAATGACATTAAGTCAGGTAAATAATGCCAGAATTTTCATTTAGGGGTAAACTATTCCTCTAATACTCTTTTTCCTTCCACAATGTTCCAAAATGTCAATCATCTTGTATTGTACATCTAAGCTTAGCCTGTGCAATCAAAGGAATTATGTTTGAAGAGTAAAAAAAAGAAAGAAGTGATGATAGACTCTCATATGCTGAACAGAAAAGACAGCTCTGTTTTTTCCACTGTGGATGGATTTCTGTCAGACGGTGATGATAGAGGGAATTTACTTAATAGTTTAGTCTCATAGAAAGGGGAGAAAATGGCTCATGGACTGCATAATTTAGTGTGTTTAATGCTAGGCCTCACTGAACCATCAAATAGAGGCGAACAGTATATAAGCAGCAATCATAAATCTGACACTGATTCACTGGTCACATGTGATTTACATTTTCTTCAGAGAGTATTTGGCTGTGAGATGATACTTCATGTTAATTATTATTTAGAAATCAGAGGAAACAAGACAGCATTTCCAGTAACCGCTTCCCATGATTCTTCATTATCGCTGCTGTGCTGTCACTTTTTCAGGCCTACCAGAACTATGTGAAGAAACATGGAAAGGAAGCTCCTCTGCCTGGAATTGACCTCAGTCATGAGCAACTTTTTTTCCTTAACTTTGCACAGGTGAAACTCTTAAATACGTAGGATCAACCTTAATTTAAGGAATAGGAATGTCTCCTTGAAGCTTCTAAAACATCCTTATTTTGCTTTTCAAGGTTTGGTGTGGAACACACAGACCTGAACATGCTGTCAACTCAATCAAAACTGACGTCCACAGTCCAGGGAAGTTCAGGTATGTCAATCTACATTCATTCACAATGACAATCTTTGGTCTTCATGCCTTCAGACTGTTAACCAGCATGTTTGAACTTGATCTCTACTTTGCAATGTCTCTTTGTGCAGAGTCCTTGGATCATTACAGAACTTTCCAGAGTTTGCCAACGCCTTTCAGTGCCAGAAACACAACTACATGGTGCCTGAGAAGATTTGCCGGGTGTGGTGATGACTCTTGGGACAAAAGATGAGGGTTTATTTGAGGACCTGTGGTCCGTAGACCCTCTCACCTCTCTGTTGACTCTTAGACCACTGTGGCAGAAGCCGAGAAATGTTCGACACAGGGTAAGCTAGGGTCGCTATGCTCAACTCCACCAGTGAACTTGAGCCATTTATGGACAGTGGGAACTGTCTCGATTCACTCCTAAAAGCAACAGCCAATTTTTTTTATTTTAGTCAGTGCAATCTTTACTCAATCCATGGCTCTTACTGTTTGTATTCACTATGACAAATCTAAAGTGACAACTATGTAAGTAGAGATACTGTCAACATTTTGTATCACTTTTTGTTAATATCAAGTAAAACTGTGAATTGGCTATATTAGTTGCATTCTGTATAGGCCTTTACATATTTATCACAATACCAGTATTACTCCACTGCTTGTACCACCACTGTTCAACCAGAATAGATTATGTATGATGCTACCCAGATATGCCAAGAATTGTATGTATAATACTATGGGAGTTAACTGATATTTCAGTGAATTACCAGGAAATTATTGAACTCTGTATTAATTTATCTGAAAACAAGCAAACAATCAAATTTTTATTCATCACAGTGTAAATTAAAAATATGTAGATTCATTTGTAATTTCTGTCAATGGATTTTCCATAGAAAATGTCATAATATAATAAATGATTAACTGAGAACATGAACAATCGATAACATTTACAGCAAATCAGACACTGAATTTTTGATCTGAAAATCCCAAACTGTCAAATGACATGTCTTGTGACAGCAGAAGAACAGAAGTTATGAAATTCAAATGTATTTGAGTGTACTTGTGCGATGGTCTACATTTTTGGTTAAGTTTTTTTTTTTTTCCATTGTATATGCTAGCCTTGACATTTGCTTGTATGAATGGGTGTGGAAGTGACAAATAATCTGCAGGCTGTCTGCCGTGATTGACTAAAAGCCTTAAAATGAGTTATTGATGTTGTCATATGAAGTACAGGTTACATTAGTCATACTGAGATCAGTCCATGCACACAATAAATATTTATGCCAAAGATTTTAACACTTACCCTCGCTCTGTAATCTAGAAAATGTTCTATGGTAGTTTCCGAACTGCTGGTCCAAACACACCCTTCATAACCTCATAAGCAATGACACATACTGCCAAAATTAATGCTACTCTTTTCTTTTACTTCATTTATAAAAATGTATATGATTGTATTAGTGATATTGTTAGTGATCAGGTAACTATGTATTTTACATGAGCCAAACAAATTTTTTTTCAAGGGCATTGGGATATTGTAAGCTAAAACATGAACCACAAAAAAATTATTTTTTATGTTTGTCTTGTTTTTCAGCAAAAATATCTAAACATACATATAACAAGATACATTTACTTGAAAATCAAATTGACATAAGAAATAAAATCTTGCATTCAGTGAAATCCAAGAAAATGTTGTGAGATTTATACTTAAAAATGCCAATGAGATACATTTTGTTAGATTTTTCTGCAAACAAGACTTAATATCTTTCCATTTTGATCCTCAATATCTTGTTTTACAGGACTAGTTCACCAAAAAATAAAAATGATCTCATCATTTACTCACCATCATGCCATGACAGATGTATGTCTTTCTTTCTTCTGAAGAACACAAATTTAGATTTTTATAAGAATATCTCAGCTTAGACGGTCCATACTATGCAAGTGAATGGGTGCCAAAATTTTGATGATCCAAAAATCAGAAATTTGTCTTGGTGACAGGAGCTTCCAGTGTACAACAATACAAAAACAATACAAAAAGCACCTAAAGGTAGAATAAAAGTAATCAATATGACTCCAGTGGTTAAATCCATATCTTCAGAAGTGCTATGATAGATGTGGGTTAGAAACAGATAAATATTTAAGTCAATTTTTGCCAGAAATTCTTCTTCCTGCCCTGTAGGGTGTATGAAGAATTTGAAAGTTAAAGTTGGGATTGACTGAGCAGTGAGGATAATTTATAGTAAAAATGAACTTAAAGATGTATCTGTTTCTAATTCACACCTATCATATCACTTCTGAAAAAAAATATTTAAAGACTGGATTCATATTGATTACTTTTATACTGATGTATGTGATTTTTGGGGCTTAAAAATTTTGGCACCCAGTCACTTGCATTGTATGAACCAAACGAGCTGAGATATTCTTCTAAAAATCATAATTTGTGTTCAGCTGATGAAAGAAAATCATACACATCATGGCATAAGGGTGAGTAAATGATGATAGAATTTTCATTTTTGGGTGAACTATCCTTTTAAGGATGATAAGATAAAAATACAGATTTTGCAGGGTGAAACATTATTTTAAGGAACTTATCTGGAAAGCTCCTCTGTGAGTCAACATTAAGCATCAAAATGCTACTGTTTATTATTTTCTGTTTTGTTCATTTCTATCCATTTGTATCCTGAAAGTTGTATTAGTACTTTAAAGTTTGTGAACACTGCTTATCTGATAAAAAAATCTATACTTTCACCAAAATCCATCTCAACCACTCCACAGACAGATATACCTCAGATGCCTGTATTAAGATACATTGTAATAAGCATCATTGAAAGCGAAATTTGTTTTAATAAATTGTTAATGTAAAATCTGTCTCTCTTTGTTGTGCATTTTGTTCTATCAAGGTCTTTGTAACTTAGATGAAAAGCATTGAACGAGGAATACAAACAGGCCACAAAAAACAGTCAGCCTCTCTGTCATTTTCTTTGGCATGCAAACAAGCTCTGGGAGACTGCAGTGAAGCATATCTGTGGCCAAGTGAAAAGAAGCATTGTTATTTTTCCCTATGTAATGCTTTTACAGTGCATTAGGTCAGAGTCAGAGTGGGTATACACACTCCCACGTGGGGCCTTGCAAAGATCAGTCTGTACAGCCCTTTACCGTATGCATGGTCACATATTTTTGCATGGTGTAAGCAGAGAGTATGGGTGCTAGATTGGCCTGCAGTCCTGACCTGTCTCCAATAAAGAATGTGTGGTGCATTAGGAAGCCCACCATATGGCATGAAGACCAATTATGCAGCTAAGACCTAAATAATGGATAATTAGGGGACAATTCCACTTTCTAAACTGAACAAACTTGTGTCTTCAGTGCCCAAATGTGCCCAATGTAATAAGTGTTATTAGAAGAAATGGTGACGTTTCACAGTGGTAAACACTCGACTGTCCCAATGTTTTTGGAGCATGTTGCAATCATCTGATTTGAAATGACTGTACATTATACAGTAGCACAATAGTGCGTTCAGTTGAACAAATGGTGAATATAATTTACATCACTCCTTTTTGTGTTTATTAGCATTTTTAATACTTTCCCAACTTTTCAGGAATTGGGTTGTACCATCGTGTGCTCGCTTGAGGATTAACATACCAAAATGTTAAAACTTGTCTAAATCAATATTTGTTATTTGCTTATTTAGGAGCAAATAAATGCACTCTCTCTTTGCTTGCTGCTGTTTTTGGCCAGTACTTTAACAGACCTAATTCCGTGTCTCTGTCTCAACCACAGAAAATAATTTAACGACTCTAGCACCCAATTTCTCTCTTTCAGAAAACTATTTAATGATTCTAACAACCATTACAACTGTAATACTGTTGAGGTGCTTAGACTTTTATGAGTTTACTTGGCTCTGAAATATGGTCTTAAGGCCAAGAAAAGCTCAAAATTAGAACACACTCCCACTGTAATGCAGACATTACAGTTTTGTCTTGCTCTGCACTTCAGGGGCAAGTCATTAATATGCTCAAGCTAAATTAGACCTTTTAACACTATGCCATGCAATTACCATTCATAATCAAATAATGAGAAAGTAAGAACCAAAATGATGCATTATTGACAGCTGCATTGTCCAATCAACAGCTATATTATTGAAGGATATGTGGTCAAAATAAGTCTATCCCATTTAGCATATTTCTGCACTATTCTAATCTATGAAGTAGAATGAATAGTTTGAGTTCACATTGAAAAGTGAGACAATGTTGGACTTAATGGAGCTTATCTAACATGCCAAAGCTAATGACCCCACGTCACATATGTTTGAAAAATTGAAAACAGCAAATATATTTGTGTATTAAAATAAATGCTAGCATTCCATTTGAGACAATACCATCCTTCTAGATAGCTGAGCACACAATGTATAGTCATAGTACATAATCTCAGACACAATAACAGAGCAAGGTGAGCTTTCAGAATTGTGAAATTGTGCCCATCCACAATTACAGATCTATTGATTTTCCTGACATGTTCTCTCAGAAACAGACCTATACATTCCCAGTCATGTACATTGAAAGAGCAAATATACCTGATGTGACAACCAGCTCCATGTGACAGAAGTTAGCTGTCACAAATCAACAGAATCAGAAAACCATCAAAATAAAATATATCATGATAGGGAGGCAGATAACACCAGTCAAATCCCACCTGAACTTATAGAGAAAGAAAAGTCTAGTAAAGAGGTTTCAAATGTGTATGATATAAAACCAAACCGGCATGAGCATACACTTACCACCACACAAGCACTAGCTGTTGTACTCAATATCAGCACGGCTGTGCAAGTAATTACAGCTGTGCTGATATTAAGTATACCAACACAACATTTGACATAACATTTCTATAAGAAGTTTATTTTGAGTAACTTACATTACATAGACACAATGTAGTCAGCTTTTTGGTTTCTTTTTGCTCCACCAACAAAAATATCTCCAAAAACAAGCCAAAGCAGGATCATTGCTTGTCATTGAAATGCCTATAATACAAAGTGGAGTGAATCACACAGTGAAATGTAATGATGTTATAAGAAATATCAGCACTATTGGAATGTTGTTTGTCCAATTATATTAGACAGGAACAAAAAGTTAATATTTTCAATATATTTGACAACCTATTTTAGATTTTATTTTCTACTCTGTAATAAAAGGATTGCTAACACTTCATTGCTAAGATCTCATAATATGCTAAATAATGCATGAAGATTATATGGAAATTAGCAATTCACACAGCATGTAAATCATGCTGCCATGAGGGAGTATTAATTAAAGTCACATGATAATCATACCCGATTGTAATTGATTGCTCTATACTGTAGCAGAATGAGGTTTAAGTAAAGGGCCAAAAGGTGGTGGTGGTGTGAAAATTATCTCATGATTTACTCACCCCTTCTACCATCCAAATGTGTGTGACATTCTTTCTTCTGCAGAACACAAATTAAGATTTTTGAAGAATTTCTCAGCTCTGCTGGTCCCCACAATGTAAGTGAAGGGGTACCTAAATTTGAAGCTCCAAAAGGACATAAAGATAGCATAAAATCCATCCATGACTCCAGTTATCTCCATATCTTCAGAAGCAATATGATAGGTTTAGGTGAGAAATAAATCAATATTTATGTTCCCTTTTCCTATTAATCTCCACTTTCACTTTCAAATTCTTCTTCTTTTGTTTTTCACATTATTTGTGCATATTGCCATCTACTGGACAAGGAGCTGAATTTATTGTAAAAAAAAAGACCTTAATATTGATCTGTTTCATACCCACACCTATCATAAAGCTTCTGAAGATATAGATTTGGCTGGCATTAGGGATTACTTTTATGCTGCCCTTATGTTCTTTTTGGAGCTTCACGATTTGGTCATGTTTTTGTGTTTCAAAGAGGAAAGAGGTGCTGATGTAAGATATTCACTGAAATCAAAGACATTACCACAACACCACCGAGAAACTTCATGACAAATTATATATATATATATATATATATACACTCACCTAAAGGATTATTAGGAACACCTGTTCAATTTCTCATTAATGCAATTATCTAATCAACCAATCACATGGCAGTTGCTTCAATGCATTTAGGGGTGTGGTCATGGTCAAGACAATCTCCTGAACTCCAAACTGAATGTCAGAATGGGAAAGAAAGGTGATTTAAGCAATTTTGAGCGTGGCATGGTTGTTGGTGCCAGACGGGCCTGTCTGAGTATTTCACAATCTGCTCAGTTACTGGGATTTTCACGCACAACCATTTCTAGGGTTTACAAAGAATGGTGTGAAAAGGAAAAAACATCCAGGATGCGGCAGTCCTGTGGGCGAAAATGCCTTGTTGATGCTAGAGGTCAGAGGAGAATGGGCCGACTGATTCAAGCTGATAGAAGAGCAACTTTGCCTGAAATAACCACTCGTTACAACCGAGGTATGCAGCAAAGCATTTGTGAAGCCACAACACGCACAATCTTGAGGCGGATGGGCTACAACAGCAGAAGACCCCACCGGGTACCACTCATCTCCACTACAAATAGGAAAAAGAGGCTACAATTTGCAAGAGCTCACCAAAATTGGACAGTTGAAGACTGGAAAAATGTTGCCTGGTCTGATGAGTCTCGATTTCTGTTGAGACATTCAGATGGTAGAGTCAGAATTTGGCGTAAACAGAATGAGAACATGCATCCATTATGCCTTGTTACCACTGTGCAGGCTGGTGGTGGTGGTGTAATGGTGTGGGGGATGTTTTCTTGGCACACTTTAGGCCCCTTAGTGCCAATTGGGCATCGTTTAAATGCCACGGCCTACCTGAGCATTGTTTCTGACCATGTCCATCCCTTTATGGCCACCATGTACCCATCCTCTGATGGCTACTTCCAGCAGGATAATGCACCATGTCACAAAGCTCGAATAATTTCAAATTGGTTTCTTGAACATGACAATGAGTTCACTGTACTAAAATGGCCCCCACAGTCACCAGATCTCAACCCAATAGAGCGTCTTTGGGATGTGGTGGAACGGGAGCTTCGTGCCCTGGATGTGCATCCCACAAATCTCCATCAACTGCAAGATGCTATCCTATCAATATGGGCCAACATTTCTAAAGAATGCTTTCAGTACCTTGTTGAATCAATGCCACGTGGAATTAAGGCAGTTCTGAAGGCGAAAGGGGGTCAAACACAGTATTAGTATGGTGTTCCTAATAATCCTTTAGGTGAGTGTATATATATATCATTTATAATATATATATTAAATCTACAATACATTTTTTCGAGGACATTTCAGGCATTTCAGCTTCATTTTCTGTTACAGCACAATTTTCTGTATTGATTTTTTGAAACAATGTGTGAAAAGCACAATACAAATAAAAATGTATTTACTTGACTTGGTAACGGCCAGTCACAAATAAGCATGCCTTTCAAATGTACTTTTCTGCATTTCTCAGAAGAGGAGGAGGAGGGGTCCAGAAAACCCCCAGCTTTCAGCAGTGAACCTCACAGTGTATTTTGCACTCAAACCTAACCTCTCTACTCTTCTATGTGTTGTTTTTCCTTGATGTGACCCCATTATTTTTATGATCCCTGAGCGATCAGTGTGGCATGGGGGCCGTACAATGTTGTGGCATGTGTCAATGGAATTACAGCTCATGGAGTTTCATGAATCTCCCAAGCAGTAATTTTCACTGCGTACAAGCACGCATACACACACGCAAACCTGTTTTTATATCATTGTGGAGACTCTCCATAGACTTCTGTGCATTTTATGGATTTTTTTACAGATCTAACGATTATTAATATTCCTTAACCCTAAACCTACCCCAAACCTTTTTGCATTTTTACATAAAAAAATCAATAAAATAGCTTAGTATGTTTAATAAGCCATTTCCCTCATGGGACTGCTGGCTGGGCCCCACAAGGTTGGTGGTCTCAGGTTTTACGATCCTCATGGGGACATTTGGTCCCCACAATGTAGTATAAACATGTACACACACACACACACACACACACACACACACACACACACACACACACACACACGCACACACACACACAGACACACACATACACTCTCTCTCTCAATTAAATTCCATTTAAAGTATTTTATTAGCATGATTGTGTTTACATGCATACAATCTCAATCTCAACACCCCCGCCCCATCGCAATTAACTTATAAACCATGATCAGATAACAGTTTAAGGACAAGAATCATACGTGAAGGTCAGTGCTATACATTTCACATTTGGCCCATAAAACAAATCTTGACAAAATATTAAATTCCTATTTCTTAAACGAACGATTTGTATTGTTACTGTATCAACTCCGACACCTCTTTATATACTCTATATTATTATATATGTTGTTCATTTTTCAGTGATTCTGAAAAAAAGAAATGGTCATGGTTTACAGAGATAAACATTCTGGTCTGTAAAGGGGAGCCAGTCATTTAGCAACATACAAACCACAAAAATGAGCCACAAAAGCTCCTTGACTTGCAAAAGAGGACAAATACCTCTCCTTCATGGTTTGTCAATTATGGCAACAACAATAACACATAGAAAAGTCCCTGCTTTATCTGAGGACGCTGTTTTTTTCGCTTTGTGCTGTAAGTTTCCCAAAATATAGTTTGTTGGGCACTATCTGAAACCACAAAATTATGACAATAGGCGATACACCGACATCGTGTGGCGTTACTAGGAATTGCAGGTACATGATACAATTCCAAACATGTGAACTTAGCCAGATTGCTTGTCAAGTTTTATAATCTTACGTAATAAGTGAAATTCTGCTAACCCCTAAGTATAATAGCCTCCATAACTTTTTTTAATGACTCGAGTCTCGTAAAATGTACGCAATATGATGAGAAAGCAAATTATGCTTCAGGGCCAACACATGGCAACAGATGTGTTAAACCAAAAAGTCTCCAGAGCCAGATTGCTGTGATGTACATTTCTCAAAGGCCTGTCCTCTTCAAAATGTAACTTTCCAGGTCCCTTCTCTTTTCTTAGAATGGGTATCTAAATGCTGCCCAGTGTTATGCATGTCAAACCATTAGCCATAAAAACGAGCTCAGATTCACATTAATTTCATCAGCCTGCAGGTGTGAAATATGTTATAGCTGGTAGGACTGTTGATTTGTTAATGTAAACCTGATGTTGTGTTGTTTTGTTATTTTTCGTTTGGTTTTCTAGGTTGCATAGCACAACCAAGTAATTACGCAACTAATTAAACAGCTTGGTAGATCCAAGGGAGAATATTCTTGTCACAAATTGGTGATTGGCATGAATAAGATAAGCCTCTGCTTTAATAAGGTCCTCCATGTGCTCTCTAAAATAGTGGAATAAATAGAACATAAAACTATAAGGTAATAATAAGGTGACTTTATGTAATAATAATTGGAACCAGTCCTTCTTAACTTTGCTTGAGAACTCATGTTCACAGGACAAAATGTTCAAATAGGCCCACCAGCCCCAAGTGTCACTATGGCAACAGCATCCCTTTCAACACCTGATATTTAGTATGTGTCTATGGACTTCATCACCCCCGAAGCACTCTCATGATCACTTCAGCTCAACAACACTCAATAAGACAAACAGACAGAGAAAGAAGAAAAAAGGGAAGGAGGAAAAGTGTTGTTCTTTCATGGTAAATGCATGCTATTTTTCTATAACTCTTTCTTGCCACTGATTGTTACAAAACAACCACATTTATCTCATCTCATTATGCAACCACTCCAGCTTTCTAAATGTCAATGAAAATCAATGCTAATGGATTGTGAAGAAATTAAGAGAGAGGATATAGAGACTGCATTATACAGAATTAATCATCTTGAAACAGTAAAGCATTAGTGTTCGCAATCCAGAGAGAATAACGTTCTTTTACAGACAATTAATTTTCATTACAGAAACATATTCACAAATGAACATAGAAGACTATCTCAGCTCTGTTGGTCCATTCAATGAAAGTGAATGGTTGCCAGAACTTCGAAGTTCCTGTATTAGTGTAGTACCCCCCAAAACAACTGTAAAATTTAAACGAGAGGGAAAAGGCCAATGCGGAGCGGCGGAGAGAGAGAGAGAGAGAGAGAGAGAGAGAGAGAGAGAGAGATGGAAAAAAATAACGTACTGGCAGGTTCTGTGATACACCGTCACATGATCCTCGATCACTTCTCCACCCTCTCAGGCGGATGACAGCCGCTCCTCCCCGGGTGGACAGGAGTCAGAACCATGACCCCTGGCGGAAAGAACACCCCTCTGCGTTCATGGAGACTCCTGGGGACACTCCTACGCCCCTGGCAGCAGCCCTACCGCTCCAGGCAGTTGGGGAGTCACTTCCCTCCTCCCCTTGCGGACGGCGGTCTTCTGTCGACCCCTCCGCATTTCTGGAGGATGGCAGGGCACTCCTCCGCCCCTGGCAGCGTCTCCATCGCTCCAGGCGGTCGGGGAGTCCAGTCCCCCGGCAGATGGCAGCGGCGCTCCCCCGGGTGGACAGCAGTGTCGAGGACTCCGCGACGGGCATCCCTCCTCCTTCCCGGATTTCGGCACCAGTGTAACGTAGTTCAATGGAAAGGAGGAGGCGAGAACCGGCATGGCAATATAAATAATATTTTATTTATAAACTTAAACAAAAGACAAAACAAACACATGATGGACATGTCCGTAAACAATCTCTCTCTCCCGCACCATCCTCCGCAGTCAGCCATTATCCCTCTCGGAGGCTTGATTAGCCTGATAAGGGACCAGGTGTGTGGAATCACGACCCGGCCCCGCCCTCCGCCCTGCCACAGTTCCTTTTTGGGTGAACTATCCCTTTAACCTTATACAGTGAAAAGGGGTTACATATCCCACCCTTCTATCTCCCATCAGAGATGTGGAACCCAGGTTCAACAATTGGACAACTCGAGCTGACCTACAAGGGTCTTTGTTTAGTTTGACATTGTCTCTAATATCTGCGGGACTCTCTGGGCTAGAGTGACTCCTGATAACCCTGATATTTCTCTGAAATGTGTTTGAATGGGGACTCTATAGAGCCACTCCACTGAGGAGGTGGTTAGTCTATTTCAGCCAGAATTGTATGTTCCTTAGTGTTTTCTTCTCAGCACACATTGTAGGAATTAGGTAGGGTTGGGGATTAAACCTGCAAATCATTTTTTTATTTCATGTTATTTACTGTGACACCGTATGTTGAAATAAACAGTATACAAACAATGCATCTATCACATATAGAGGACACCCAGGACCACTGCCACTTGCTTGTCTTTTGAATCAAATTAATACATTTATTTAATATCAAAATAATGAATGCAACAATTAACAGTGTTTCTACAAGTCAATAATGGATATTACAAATGGAGATGACACCTTTTACATTTTAATTTTTAATGTTATTTATTTATCTATATCAATGAACACCTTCCAGAGGAAAACATTTAGACTTTACTTTCTTTGCTTATAAACTTGTGTAGCCGTTGTTAGTAATTGCCGTTGGCATAATGACAGGGCGGGTCTATTTCGCATGATTTAGGTGGACTATAAAAGCAGCGCGGTAGCGTCTGTGGGAGGTGCGTCCCATCGTCACGAGTGACGTTATCCATTGCCGGCGTGTTACGGAAGTGTTTTGTCTGGTAGGGAGCTGCAGTTGTGGCTGTACTTCTACGTGTTGAAATTGAGTAAAGTTTTATTTACTTATCTGGCTCCTTTTCCCTATAGTGTGGCCTGAGGACTCCGGTGACACAGTATAGCGACGTGCGTTGCAATAGGATGTTTTAGTGTCCTGAGTTGAATCACCGGTGTACCGCAAGTTAAACCGGTAGGTTGGTTTTATTATTATTCGTGTTATTTTGGGGTGGGTTAATTAATCTTTTCCTTATCTTTCCGTGATATGACAGAGTGCGAGACGTTGCAGTGGGCTTTCTGTTTGCTGCTCTCTGTCGTCAGTGCTGCTTTCTTTGTTGCTGTTCTTATTGTTTGGATTTGGCGGATGCATGACGACGCTTGAAGCGTGCTGAATCTCACTCAGCAGGGTGCTGTAGATCGTCAGATCGACGGCGCAGTGATCAGTGCTCGAGTGCTGTTGTGTGGCGTTTGCCGATATTACGTGTGAGTTCCGAAGCTGGACACTTTTAAACGTCTGCTGGGGTGGCCGCCTGGTGTGTCGCAGATTCGGCAACGTAACTCTCTCTCTTCCCCCACAAATCCACGAAACGGTTTGACCATTCACTAGCCAATGTCAAGATGGAAAGTCTTTTGTGTTTTAATGTTTCCTTTTCATTGGTTTATTTCTTTATTTTTGGTTCTTTATGATATCTATGAATGAAATCTGGTACAATTTAAATGGTTGATGATTCATTCTTGTGCATCTATTTTCTTTATTATTTGTGCTAGCCAAGTTCTGTGAATCTGTCTATTTAACATCCTGAGTTTGGTTGGCCTTGAATGTGTATTTTCTTTTTTTTGTGTATTTTCCTTTGTCAACACGGTTGCTTATTATTATTATTATTATTATTATTATTATTTTCTCGTGGGTTATTTGAGTTCTTTTGTGATCTGGTTAATTGCTTACCCAGTATTTATTTTTGACCCAGATTGTGCATTTATTCGTTGTGAATTATGATTGTATGTTCTTTTCTTTTGAGTACCAAGTTTTAGGAGAATACATGTGTATGTTTAACTGGTACTTTTGCTCTCTCTCCAGGGGGTCGGGGACCCAGATCCGTGTGTGTGTGTGTGGACGAGCCTTCCTCTCTGTTTGGTTGCGGTCTCCTCCGCGTGCGGTGGTTCACATTTGGGGTGCAGTGTGAGTGCACGTGTGGTTGCCGTAGTTTCTTGAGGATAGGCAAGTGGTTCCCAGCCCTGGAGCAGGTGTAGCTGTGTGTGTGTGTGTGTGTGTGTGTGTGTGTGTGATAGCCCTAATTTTACTTGACTATTGGTACATGCTGTTCAATATTTGTTAATAAAATTATATTTTTTGTACTACGCCTCTGTTTCTGATCCTGACTCAGCCGTAACCAAACCTGTGTGCTTTAAATCATTCTGAAAGGCGATTCCCTGGTAATGTTGCCTCTGGGGTGGCGTAGTCGAGCATGTTAGAGGTGTAAATCTGTGTTTCAGTTTACACCCCCCCTGTCAAATCATAGAGCTGCCACAATCGCATAGAATAAGTGTTGTCAATTATCATTAATAATATAATTAATATTAAATCTAAAAGTTTAATGATATCCAGTATAATGCAAGTTAAATGGAACACATTTTAGGTTTGGTGTCGATGAAGGGGAACTTGAGACTAAACTAATGGGGCTCTGCGGGGTCATAAAAACCAACAAAAAGTTTGGGAACATTGATCTAGACAGCCTTGCTTGGTGGCATGCATCATGTAAAAGGTAAAATAGGTTGAAAATAATCATGCAGTCATCTCTTGTTTACGATCTACATTTATCAAGATTATTTAATACCGGACACATTATTTATTTCACCTGCTGCACAAGGGAGGCTGTTGAAACAGCAGACTGGTTTTCCTTTCTGTACAGCCTTTCTAGTGCCTGCAGGTCAGCTCGCACTGCACACAGACACTGGTACCTGATTTATAGAGGAAGAAAACTCAATCATCCTCACAACAGCAGAAAGAACAAAATTGCTTTCTTCACACACATGCTTGATGTGGTGAGCCATTTCTCTTTTTCTATAAAACATCTATACCGAGAGGTTACACCATACACCCACATGTTTACAGTACATCCACATTTTACTGGATGTGCACTTAAATAATTGAATACAAAGGTAGGGTCAATGCACATGATAACAAACACACACAAACTTTCTCTGAACTTACATTTTCATTCAGAGTACAGAAGACAAAAGCAAGTAACACCACACATAGAATGGTTTTCCAATGGGAGAAAATTCATGCTGTAGAAATTCTGTTATTTTACATATATTTTATGAAATGTTACAAGAAAAATAAATCTGATTTAGCCCCTTAATCTCTGTTTGTATTTGCATCTGTAGCCATATATTTGCTGACAAAATAAATAAGACTGGACTCTTACATCAGTCCAGCCCGTTACCCAAACCACTAGCTCAAGGTTTATGATCAGCTACTGGCCAGGACCTCTGGCTGCATCAAACTGTCCCACCTAGACAAAATTAACTTCCACACTTTTATCTACATGCCAGTTCATAGTGTCATAAGAGGCAGTTGGCTCTCGGTTATCTTCAAAATAGAAGCACTTAACAGTTCTCCCACTGGTGTTGTGAAATGTAATGCATTAAATTAGCACAGAAGCTGTGAAAGCAAAACAAGGATAATAAATATATGCAGTAATCACTTATAACAAAACACACACGGGAAAAGAAAACAGAATTTTAAATTAATGATTTAAGATTCCCCTCTCTTCTGTCTGGGCTTTATTTGGGTCATATCAGGACATTTTTAAATGGTCCTCTACCAGGCTAACAGGCCATCATGTTCTGAATAGCATTGGCAATAGCATATACAGTGCTATAAAAAAGTATTGGCCCCCTTCCTAATTTCTTCAATTATTTGTTTAGTTTTTTTCAATACTAAATTATTTTAGATCTTCAAAGGCAACCTGAGTAAACACAAAACAGAACAGTTTTCAAATTCACACACACACACACACACACACACACACACACACACACAAAACTGCCCGTTTAAGGTCCTGCCACAGAATCTCAATCAGGTTCAAGTCAGGACATCTGAGAAGGTTCACTACTGTGCTAAATGTTCTATATTTTGAGATAATGGCTCTCACTGTGGTTCTTTAAACTTAGAGTCTTTTAAATAGCTTTGTAACCCTTCCCAGACTGATGTATTTCAATCACCTTTTCCCTCATAATATCTGGAATTTCTTATTACTTTGGCAAAGTGTGCTACTGGGTGAGACCATTTAGCCAACTTCATGCTGCTGAAAAAGTTATATTTAGGTGTTGATTTGATTGAACAGGGCTGGCAGTAATCAAACCTGGGTGTGTCTAGTCCAGCTGAACCCCGTTATGAATGCAGTTTCATAGATTTGGGGATTTAGTAGGTTAACTAAGGGGGCAAATACTTTTTCATACAGACCCAGTTGGTATTGGATAACTTTTTTGCATAAATAAATAACATCATTATTTAAAAAAAAAAAACAATTATAATAATAAAATTATTTTGTGTTTACTCAAAATAATTTTGTGTTTAGATTGCTTTTGTTTTATGTTAGATTGAACCATTGAGTATGAGATGCACACAAAAACAAAATAACCCAGGGTGGGGGCAAATACTTTTTCACAGCACTGACTCACTTTTTTAATTTGAATTTTGTGTTTTTAAAAAGTATGTTGCTTCAGTGTGGCTTCAAAATTTATGTTTGAGGTATGACGGCGAATAATTTTTGTTGTAGAAGGAAACGTCCACCATATATCTATAAGTAATCTTTATCACAGACCATATTTTTGTCATAAATCTAAAACTGCCATAATAAAAACCCATAAAAAAATCCTGAGGGAACCCATGGCTTGAAAATGCTAATTCCCTTCTGGGTTGGACTACAATCTAACAGCTCTATAAGACTTATATTTAAGTGAGGAAATCTCCACTGTGTGATTGTGTATAATTTGGTAATGAATCATGTCATTCTATTTGTGGATGTTTTATGTGTGGAATAAAAAAGCTTAAAACTGCCTTAATTTTATTCCCTTCTTTTTTGTGTATTTAATTTGTATGTACCTACCAAACAATAACACAGAAAGTTTCTGTCTGCAGATGGCTATTGTAATTTTTTTCCTGATAGTGGTCTGGTTATTGTATTGCTGTGTTATTATGGTGAGGCCAACTGTAAAGAGTTTCAAAAGTCCAAGGATTTCTAATTATACATTTGTTTATATGCAACTGAAAGGTGTAAATCAATAAGCTATCTCTCTGTGCACATCCACATCCCATCCAGTGCTTGCTGTAGAGCACAAACGTTTGGTTACGTATATAACCTCCGTTCCCCGAGGGAGGGAACGACACGTTGTGTCGGAGAAGCGACACTAGGGGTCTCTCTTGAGCGCCGATATTCACCTCTGACCTATTGAAAAGGGCCAATGAGAGTTGGCAGTCAGTATTTGCATACCCCACCCCCGCATACGGGTACTTAAGAGGGGCAAATACGGAAGTTTAGTCAGGATTTTTCTGAGGAGCCGGAAATGGTCCGGCCACAACAGTGGCTCGGTTCAGCGACATGGCGGAGGAAAGACACAACGTGTCGTTCCATCCCTCGGGGAACGGAGGTTACATACGTAACCAAACGTTCCCCTTCTGTCGCTCTCTCCACGTTGTGTCGGAGAAGCGACACTAGGGGACCCATTCCAATCTTGTCATGCGCTGAACCGTGTACGTGAACCGCCGATACAGAGGCGGGCAGGGATTTCATCCAGTGCCGCGCATCGTCTGTACCTGGCTGCACGTACCCTTCCCCAATGCCCCATAAGAACATCGGAATCCTTCTAGTTACCCTAGGAGGGGAACAAGGCTATGTTTGCCAAAATGGGAAAGAGCCAGCCTGGCTGGGCCTCTTTTCTCTCTATGTTTCTCGCATAGAGCAATCACGGCCGGGGCCCTTACACGCATATAGGGAAGGGGGTCTTACCCAGACCCTGCGGAGACCACACCTGCCCTTTTTCTTGGGGAGGAAAAGTGGTAGACACGTCACACGGCCGTCTTAGGGCTCGTGTGGAAAGTATGGTGCGGTGGTAGATCCAGCCTCGAAAGGGGGGGAGTTGCTACAGCACGGCGACCGGGGCAGCTGTAACTGCCTAAGGGAGACACGGGGGTCCGTTCGTAAGGGGACAGAACCATGGAATTACACACAGGGGGAGTCCGAGCAGGAGGCCTTACCTGTGGAGAACCTATACCAGTACAGGGTAGCCATCAGGGTACCCACAGTGGCTTGGGTCTGCGAGTTCCTCCGCTGAACCGTGGACCCGGAGGGCTGGGGAGGAATCGACCAGGGTCCCGACTCGGAGTGGGGCGCCCGGGGAAGAAGGCGCACTACTTTACCTTGACGTCAGGAAAAGGGCGCTGGGCGCAAGCAATCCATCCGGCCGGTCGGTCTACGTGTTACCGAGTTCTACGGGCTCGGACCTGAAAAAAACACAAGACGCAACCGACTCAACGCGGAGGTTGTAAAACCTCGCGAAGGTGTTGGGTGTTGCCCAACCCGCGGCTCTACAGATGTCTGCTAGGGAGGTGCCCTTGGCCAGTGCCCACGAGGACGCAACACCCCTTGTTGAGTGAGCTCGGACCCGCAAGGGTAGGGGCATGGCCTGGGTGTGATAAGCCAGTGTGATGGCGTCAACAACCCAGTGGGCGAGCCTCTGTTTGGAGACGGCATTCCCTTTCTGCCATCCCCCAAAGCAGACAAAGAGCTGCTCAGAGCGTCTGGTGCTCTGTGTGCGGTCCAGGTAAATGCGCAGGGCGCGCACTGGACATAGCAACAAAAGGGCCAGGTCTGCCTCCTCCCGGGGCAGCGCTTGCAGGTTCACTACCTGATCTCGGAAGGGTGTGGTAGGAACCTTGGGCACATAGCCCGGTCGCGGTCTTAGGATCACAGACGTATCTGCCGGACCAAACTCCAGGCAAGTGTCGCTGACAGAGAACGCTTGCAGGTCCCCGACCCTCTTGATAGAGGCGAAGCGATCAGCAGGGCCGTCTTAAGAGAGGGGCCCTGAGTCCAATTGATTCAAGCGGCTCGAAGGGAGGTCTCTGGAGTCCTGCCAAGACTACCGAGAGATCCCAGGAGGGAACTAGGCCTGGCC
This sequence comes from Xyrauchen texanus, assembly GCF_025860055.1. Classification (NCBI taxonomy): domain Eukaryota; kingdom Metazoa; phylum Chordata; class Actinopteri; order Cypriniformes; family Catostomidae; genus Xyrauchen; species Xyrauchen texanus. The sequence goes on from NC_068296.1 coordinate 14,038,941, forward strand.
GGGAGGGATTCAACCTCCGGGCGCCTCTCAGGAACCTGAGGATCAGGTCGTGCTTACCCAAAGACTTGCTGTCTACAGGATCTTGGTGGGCGGCAATGGCGGCAACATACACCTTGAGGGTGGACGGGGACAGCCTCCTGTCCAGCCTCTCCTGTAGGAACAGGAGCACTGACTTGATCACGCATCTCTGTGGGTCTTCAGTTTGGGAAGAACACCAATCTGCGAACAAGCGCCACTTTAGGGCGTAAAGGTGCCTGGTAGAGGGGGCTCTGGCTTGGTTGATTGTATTCACAACGGTCGCCGGTAAGCTGGCTAGCTCTTCCGCATCCCATCCAGGGACCAGACATGGAGGTTCCAGAGGTCTGGGCGTGGGTGCCAGAGCGTGCCCCGTCCCTGAGAGAGGAGGTCCTTTCTCAGGGGAATTTGCCAGGGAATCTTTGGGAGGTTTCCTGGGAGGCAAACAGGTCTACCTGGGCCTTGCCAAACCGTTCCCAAATCAGCTGGACCGACTGGGGGTGAAGCCTCCACTCCCCGCCGGGCAGGCGTTGTCGTGATAGCGCGTCCGCTATGACGTTGAGCTTGCCGGGGATGTGAGTGGCACGCAGACTTGAGTCGCTGCTGGCTCCATAGGAGGAGCTGGCGGGCGAGTTGTGACATGTGGCGGGAGCGTACGCCGCCTTGGCGATTTATGTATGCCACCACCGTGGTGCTGTCCGATCTCACGAGGACATGTTTGTCCCGAACTAACGGGAGGAACTTCCTGAGAGCAAGAAGGACGGTCAGCAACTCCAGGCAATTGATGTGCCAACGCAGCGGGGCCCCTTTCCAATGGCCCGCTGCTGCGTGCCCGCTGCACACGGCACCCCACCCGGACTGGGAGGCGTCGGTTGTGACCAGAACGCGTCGGGACACCTGCTGGAGGGGCACTCCTGCCCGTAAAAAGCAGAGGTCTGTCCAGGGTCGGAGTGTTTTGAGGCAGGTGGGGGTGATCCTTACCTGATGCGTGCCATGGTGCCATGCTTGTCTCGGGACTTGAGTCTGGAGCCAGTGCTGGAGTGGTCTCATATGCATCAACCCCAGCGGCGCGACCGCCGCGGAGGACGCCATATGCCCCAGGAGCCTCTTGAAAAATTTTAGAGGGACCACTGTGCCTGGCTTGAAGGAAGCAAGGCAGTCCAGCACCGACTGGGCACACTCGCTCGTGAGACATGCTGTCATTGAGACTGAGTCTAACTCCAACCCGAGAAAAGAGATGCTCTGAACCGGAGTGAGCTTGCTCTTTTCCCAGTTGACCTGAAGCCCCAAGCGGCTGAGGTGCCGGAGCACCTGGTCTCTGTGTGTGCATATTAACTCTCGAGAGTGTGCTAGGATGAGCCAGTCGTTGAGGTAGTTGAGAATGCGGATGCCGGCTACTCGTAGCGGGGCAAGAGCCGCCTCTGCGACCTTCGTGAAGACGCAAGGGGACAGAGACAGGCCGAAGGGGAGGACTTTGTACTGAAACGCCTGGCCGTCGAACGCGAACCGTAAGAAGGGTCGGTGTCGTGGCAAAATTGAGACGTGGAAGTACGCGTCCTTCAGGTCTACCGCTGCAAACCAATCTAGATGCTGAACGCCAGCCAGAATATTTCTCTGCGTGAGCATTTTGAACGGGAGTTTTAACAAGGCCTGATTGAAAACTTGCAGGTCCAGGATTGGTCGTAAGCCGCCGCCTTTCTTGGGTACAATGAAGGGCTGTAGAAACCTTCCTCATTTCGGTTGGAGGGACAGGCTCTACCGCGCCCTTGGCTAAGAGGGTCGCGATTTCCGTGTGCAGGGAACTGGCATGCTCGCCGTGTACTGCGGAAAAACGGACGCCCCTGAAGGGGGCGGGAGCCAGGCAAACTGAATTGCGTAACCGAGTCGAATGGTCCGGTGCAGCCAGCGTGATGCGTTGGGAAGCGAAAGCCACGCTTCCCAGCTCTGCGCTAGGGGCACCAAAGGGACGAGTATTTTGGACGTACCCGGTGGGGCCTCGCAGCGGGGCGGAACAGGTAGTGCAGCGTCGGGTGGCTTCGTTGCGGCCTGAGGCGCTGAGAATAGACTCAAAGCACTTACCTTGCTCCGCGCACCCGGCAGGGGGCGGGTTCGTGACTGAGGAGGAGGTCTGATGCTGGCGTCCTCTGGACTTGTCTGAACCGGCCGGCCGGGGGACAGTCGTGGGCAGGCGGAAGGCGGGATTGCCGCGTCCGGTGTACCGGGACTGTCGTAATCTGAAAGCAGATTGCCGTGAGAACGGCATTTGCGGGCCAGGTGACCCAGAGGCAAAGGAAATAGCTCTTTTATTGAGAATGTGGGTACCACAGGGTAAGGTGGCAAATGAAAAAACAAAGGATTCTCCTCCCGGCCCTCCACCGGGTGACAGAGCGGTCTTACCACCTCCGGAGCTAACGTCTTCGGCTCTGGGTCGGCTGTCTCAGGAACGCTTGGGAGCCTTCCGGGTCCTAGAGGGGGTTCATGAGACAGAGGGCGTGCGCCGCCTGCGGGGTGCTCGCCGCTGGGGCTGAGAGCTAGGCCCGGGTTGAGGCGGAGCAGGAGCTGGTTTCTTCGCAGGGGGACGCCCTCGGCGGGCAGACGGGGCGGGGCCCATAGCGGCAGGTCTGCGGCGGGGCATGATGTGACTGATGGCCTCCGTCTGCTTCTTCACCGCAGAGAACTGTTGGGCGAAGTCCTCGACGGTGTCACCGAAAAGGCCAATCTGGGAGACAGGTGCGTCCAGGAAGCGGTTCTTATCAGCCTCAAGCATCTCGACCAGATTGAGCCAGAGATGGCATTCCTGGACCACTAGGGTGGCCATCGTCTGTCCGAGTGCCTGCGCTGTGGCCTTCGTCGCTCTCAGGGCGAGGTCGGTCGCTGAGCGCAGTTCCTGCAGCACATCAGGATCAGGTCCACCCCGTGCATGTTTCTGAGAGCTTTGGCCTGGTGGACTTGCAGAAGGGCCATCGCATGCAGGGCGGAGACAGCGTCCAGCCGCACTGTAGGCCTTCGCGTTGAGCGAGGATGTTGTCCTACAGGGCTTGGATGGGAGTACGAGGCGACCCCGCCAGGAGGTAGGGCTACCGGGGCATAGATGGTGCGCAACTGCCCTATCGACCTGGGGAATCGCGCTGTATCCGTGGCGCTCTCCGCCATCGAGGGTGGAGAGAGTGGAGCGGGTGGCACCTAGACGAGTGGAGAGCGGGGCTCTCCACGTAGACGTCAGCTCATCATGCACCTCCGGGAAAAACGGGACTGGGGGGATGCGAGGCCGTGAACGGCGCGCTGCCCCCAGGAACCAATCATCCAACCGCGAAGGCTGTGGGGAGGACGTAGGGTTCCAGTCCAACCCCACGCTTGCGGCGGCCCGGGAAAGCATGTCGGACATCTGAGCGTCGGCCTCAGCCTGGGCCTGCTGGCCGATGCAGCGGCGAGCTCATCTGCTTCTGACTCGGGAGGATAGACGGCCAGGCCATGAGGTGAGCCGCTATCGCCGCGAGCTTGGACGGGGACCAGCGAGCGTGTCGGGGAACGGGAGGTTCACGGGCGAAACAGCACCCGCTGCCGCCCCCAAATCGCCCCCAGCGCCAACCGCATCGTCCTCAATCCCGTGGGAAGAAGGAGCAATGCGGGGTGCAGCTGGGGTGGCTTGCCTTCTGTTGAAAGCAAGTCGCGATCACTAACGTGGTCATGGTCATGTTCTCGCAGTGAGAACATGAACCATCCACAAACGCCGCCTCGGTGTGATCGCGGCCCAAACACACGATACAGCGCCTGTGGCCGTCTGAAGCAGAGAGGCTTCTACCGCATCCAGGAACGACACAGGGGCGGAAAGGCATCTTGAAAAAGACGCGTCCTGAAAAGGACGTTCAACGCCGCTGTGTTTGCTCTTTTAGAGAAATTTGCTCTTTTAAGGAAATTTGCTCTTTTAATACACAGTGTGTGTGTGTGTGTGTCTGCGCTGTCGAAGCGCTCAGGGGCAACAATGCACGCCATGCAAAGTAGGAGAAAGCCGCTGTTGTGCGCCGTCAAATCCAACAGCAGGCAGATCGTCAGAGGAAACAGGAGCGTTAGTGGTGTGTAACTGCAGACAGACCATAGGCTCCGAAGAAATTTTCTGACTAAACATCCGTATTTGCCCCGCTTAAGTACCCGTATGCGGGGGCGGGGTATGCAAATACTGACTGCTAACTCTCATTGGCCCTTTTCAATAGGTCAGAGGTGAATATCGGCGCTCAAGAGAGACCCCTAGTGTCGCTTCTCCGACACAACGTGGAGAGAGCGACAGAAGGGGAACAGTGTGTCATTGAAGAGTAGAAGTTGAAAGAAAGCTTGTTTCTTTATACATTTGGTCAGAGAACCATTTATTATTGATCTCATCAGAATGGCTCATTTACTCTGCAGAAAAGAGCAACTAAGTATTACGAAATGGAAAATGGTCATTTTTGGGTACTTCAATTTGTCATTCTGGATACTTCAATCCAGCCATATTTCCATTTTATATAAGTATTTTTATTTATTTAATTGTTTACAAGAATTCTTTCACATTATTTTCACAATGCTTGTAGAGATTTAACTGTGTCTGAATTAATATGCTTATCAATGCAATGTCAATAACATGGATAATAATGCTCAGTTTAGACTCAAAGAGTCACATTGTTTCATGTTTTTCTGGTACTGTATATGGCAGATTTTGGTCCCACTGTGTGGTTACTTGTCATTGACTGTAATTTACTATATCCTAATTGCACAGACAACCCCCCTGGAGAACCCTAAATAGTCTCGCTCAAGTGCACAATATTTTCTGAAATAAATGTGCCAAATACATGGACTTATGTCCAAATAATTAACTTCTAAAAAAAAAAAAATTTGAAAGAAATGAAAATGGAAACATACAATACCATTTATTAATTATGATGTATTAGTATTGAGTATTGATGTAAGTATTGATATAAGCTGATAAATATGTGCTGTCTCAAATATTGAATATTTATTGACATAAGGCTTCTTTTTTTTTTACATATTCGGATGTATGCCAGAAGAGGGCAGAGTTGATTGTACATGGTTGGGGCCTGTCCTGGCTTGTTAGCTGTAAAGAGATCTGTTCATCTGTTTTCCTGTTAATTTATGACTATGGTGATAAATCTGATATGCATATTTGTTAATATTAGCATTGAAGACCATTTGTGTTCATGAGAGAGAACAACACTGAAGAGAGAGAATCTGACTGCAGATCACTCTCTCAGAGCTCCAGAAAACAGAATAATAACCCCTGTTTCCTGCGCCCCCAATTAATCTACTATGCCATAAAAGTGTGTACTCTTTTGCGATGAAAAGGTGTATACTTTTGACTGTGCAGCAAAAAAGTGTGCAAATAATGGGACATAATATTATGTCTTAAAATTGCGTCTTGAAGCCAAAGTCACCTTGGATGCATAGTTATGTGAATCCTGTCACCATACAACCATATGACCTATCAATCATTCTGTTACTCTATTCATGACATACAGGTTTATCATTTTATTTTTACTGTCATTCATTAATTATTCCATTCCATAATTTTTTTTTCCACAGCATTCAACCATTCAACTTAAGTTCAACTTGTAAAAACATTGAAGAACTGATGAAGCACCAATGGTCTCACTGCCTACAAAAACTAAGTTTGTAGTTTTTCACTTTTGACAATTGGTAGTTCTAAAGTGAATGTCCAAACTCCTCCTCCATCATGCAAGGGATTGTGGGCAATATTTGCCATCTTGGTCATTTTAGAACACTCATTTCAACATACTTTGAGACACACTAATTCTAATCTTGGATACTATTTAGGGTGAATAGGGTTCTAATTGGGACAAGAATAGTGATTGGTTAATTTGCTATAATGACCTCAAATTTCCCTGTAGAGAGAACAGCACCCTCATTGGAACATATTCACAAAAATGGCTCTGAGAGCACACAATCACCTTTCATAACACAAAATAAGTGTATTTTAATGCTAACTTTTATCTTTTTAACTGATGGTGAATAAATATACATTTTCATGATGAGAATAGGTTAAAGTATATGTCTTTCTCTGCTCAAAGTAGTTGTTTTGGACTCCAGGAAAATAAATCTCAACAAGGGCTTTCTGCAATTATCTCCCCAATCACCTGTTGCACGTTCTTTTGCCCCAGGCAACTTAAAGTCTACAAAAGGGGGGATCAGTCAACTCTTCTTTGACAGGATGTGCTCTCTCTCTCTCTCTTTGTAAGGTTATGGGTTTGATTATGTGGTTGTGGGTGGTGGGATTCATTGCTGAGACAGTCAGAGTGTGGGGTGCAGGTCTGTCCTGTGGTCTGCGGCGCATATCTGTCTCAGAGAGCCTGTACAAAGAGGGAGATGTGATAATTGGTGGTCTATTTCCTGTACACACTGAAGCACCAGAACCTGACCATGCTTACAATCAAATGCAGCGTGGCGCTCGCTGCCAGGGGTGCGTATATTTTGAGCATTTAAAATGTACAAAAAGACAGCTGTAGAGCAACTGTTTAGACATCTGATATGTCATGTGTTTGTACAGGCCATTGCTTAGAAATTGTGTATTTAAACTGAAACTGGGCAGATGATATGGAGCTATGTCTACTCAACCTTTAAAGCATATTGTAACCTATTGTAGTCAGGTTAAATCAGTAATAATAAATTGTATTTTGAATAAAAGTACTTGAATAAAATCAATTAAATTAAATATAATCATATGGATCTTATTTTTAGATTTTCTGACAAAGTATTTTTACAGTGTATTCTCTGACATAACAGGTTTTCAGTTTGAGATAAAGTCCCTATTTAGGTTATTACTAAAGTGCATCAATTATCCAATACCTTCTAAAATTATTGCAACAGTTCACTTTATATTTTACATTCTCTTTCAGAGTTGACCTTCGTTCATACCGTTGGCTCAAAGCTATGATCTTTACAGTGGAGGAGATTAATCGGGACCCTGTTCTGCTTCCAAATGTTACTCTGGGGTATCTTGTAGCTGACACCTGCCTTGCAGAGGGCACGACCCTGAGAGCTGCTTTAGCTCTGGTTGCAGGGCAGGAGGAGACAGTGTCGGGAGCAGAGTGCAACGGGGCCCCAATGGTGCCTGTCATTATCGGAGACGCCCGTTCCTCGGCCTCAATAGTGGTGTCTGACACACTTGGAGTGTTTGATATCCCCATGGTATAATTAATTTACCCCTGAATTATCCCCTTAAATGTGTTTTTATGAAGCCATAGGTTATAAAAATTATGATTATTTGCATATTTTATTTTGGTAATTTTAGAAAAGTATTGCAACGGTGGGCTTTCAAGGTTTTCAAAAGCTTTCAAAATGTTTCCTCAAATATTATTTAAAACATAATTTGTGGTAGAACCTGTATGATATTCTGTGAATAACGTTAAAATTTGTAGACTGCTAAAGCCCACTTTTGCATTTCTGCAACATTCAGTCTCGTTTTATACAGTTTTATATTTTTGGGAATGTTGTCATTTTCTATCACTAAATATGTTAATTGTGATGTTTATCAAACAAGTGTTGAAATTTTGCAAGAGTGGATACCTAAAGGTCAATAGTGTTCTGTATTTTACAACCGAAATGGGTCCTTTTGCATTTTATGTTTGTGTTTTCCAAGCAAAACAATTCCATTTTTTAAATTTCAGTAAAATGCTTCCCTTTTTTACATTTCACCCCCAACTCTTGTCTTCCCAGGTGAGTTACTTTGCCTCTTGTGCTTGTCTCAGTGACAGTCGTAGATTTCACACATTCATGCGCACTGTTCCCAGTGATGCCTTCCAGGCCAAGGCCATGGCCCGCCTGTTGCGCCTGCTGTACTGGACATGGGTGGGTGTGGTTGCAGGAGATGATGAATATGGCAAAAGCGGTGTGCAGCTTCTCTTGAAAGAGCTGGAGGGTACAGGGGTCTGTGTTGACTACCTGGAATTCATCCCTAAGTCACATTCACAAAGCAGAATCAGATGGATTGTGGAGAGGATTCAGACTTCCACAGCTCGTGTGGTGGTAACCTTTGCCATTGCCCCAGACATAGAAGTCCTATTCAAGGAAGTTATTGTGCAGAATGTGACCAACAGGCAGTGGATAGCCACAGAGGCTTGGAGCACTTCCATTCAGTCCTTCGACTCAAAGAGCATTCCTCTCCTAGCTGGTACCATTGGCTTTGCATTGCGCAGGGCTGACATTCAGGGTCTTGGTGCTTTTCTTGCCCAGCTGAGCCCTGTGAGGCAGCCAAATGAGCCATTCGTTAAAGATGTATGGGAAGATATTTTTGGTTGCACACTGGAGCAGGACTGGCAGCCTTCATTTAAAAAACCAAAGTGCACAGGCTCAGAGGATGTGGAGAAACATGGGCTTATCTACACAGATGTCTCACAGCTGAGAGTCACTTACAATGTGTATAAGGCTGTATATGCTATTGCCAATGCTATTCAGAACATGATGGCCTGTCAGCCGGGTAGAGGGCCATATGAAAATGGAAAATGTCCTGATATGACCAAAATAAAGCCCAGACAGGTACAGCAGGGAGAAGGAAACATGCATATATTTTTTTCTTACACATAATGTAATCTTGAAAAGCATTAATCGTTCAAATTTGTTCAAAGGTTTATTTTGTAATTTTTTGTATAATTACTGCATATGTAATTTTGTCTTAATTTTTTTCTTGAGCAGCTTCTGCACTACTTAAATGCAGTAAATTTCACAACACCTGTGGGAGAACTGATCTATTTTGAAGATAATGGAGAGCCATCAGCCTCTTATGACATTATGAACTGGCATGTAGATAAAAGCGGAGCAGTGAATTTTGTTCAGGTGGGACAGTTTGATGCAGCCAAAGGACCAGGCCAGGAGCTGAACATAAACCTTGAGCGAGTGGTTTGGGGAGGGGGCTGGAATAACCTGGTAAGAGTCACATTGGACAAAAAATAGATAAATTATATTGCCACACTGTTATTCTGTTATTCTTGTGTTATTCTTATTCTGTTCTCTGAGGAGCCAATAGGGCTCTCTTTCCATGTAGAAATAAAGGGGGAAACAAATCAACAGGCAATAAATAAAAGAACAGCATCTGTGCCCTGTTACTTGCTTTGGTCTCACTCTTGTATTCTAAATTCTGAATTAAAATAATAATCTGAAAATTCGTGTGTACATATGTTTGTTACCATGTGCATCTTCCTCTATAAATCAGGTACCAGTGTCTGTGTGCAGTGCGAGCTGTCCTGCAGGCACTAGAAAGGCTGTAAAGAAAGGAAAACCAGTCTGCTGTTTTGACTGCCTCTCTTGTGCAGCAGGGGAAATAAGTAATGTGACAGGTATTAAAACACATTGTAAAAGCACTTTTATATAATTAATTAATTAAATATATATATATATATATATATATATATATATATATATATATATATATATATATATATATATATATACACACACTACCATTCAATATTTTAGGGTCACTTACTCATTCTATATTTTTGGTATTTTTTTCTTCTTCACATTTTAGAATAATAGTAAAGCCATCACAACTATGGAATAATAGAAATTGAAATATGGGAATTATGTTGTCACAAAAAAAAAAAAAAAAAAAAAATCAAAACTATGTTATATTTTAGCACCTTCAAAGTGGCCACACTTTGAAATATACTTTTGGCATTTTCTCAACCAACTGCTTGAGGTATCACACTGGGATGCTTTTTAAACAGTATCCAGTTTCCATCTATATGCTGGGTACTTAGTGGCTGCATTTCTTCATTATTTGGTCCAAGTCATCCATTTAAAAAAAAAAAAAAAAAGTTTTTTACAAAATGTTTAGTTTTGTAATTAAATAAATGAATATGGTGGCACAATTATATTGTTGTCTACAAAACTGATTTCAAACATTTAAGCATACGCCTGAAACATTTCAGGCAAGTGGCCCCAAACTTTTTAACGGTAGTGTATATATTTTATTTTCTTCAAGTAACACACTAGTCACCAAAAAAACTACAAATTAAATAATAATAATAATTATTTAAAACCCACCCTATCTATGTGCCATATCTTCATCTATGCCGTAACATTACTCTACAGACTCTTCAGAGTGTATGAAATGTCCAGAGTGGTTCTGGTCAAACATTGAGAGGACAAGGTGCATCCCTAAGGTTGTGGAGTTTCTGTCATTGCAAGATACTATGGGAATTGTGCTTACAGTCTTATCTGTCACTGGGGCAACACTGACCACAACTGTTCTGGCTGCATTTTTCCGTCATCGTGACACACCTCTCGTGCGAGCCAACAACTCAGAGCTGAGCTTCCTGCTGTTGGTATCACTCACACTCTGCTTCCTGTGTGCACTAGTTTTCATTGGCCGGCCTGCGCCGTGGAACTGCATGCTACGTCACACCCTGTTTGGAGTGAGCTTTGTGATCTGCATCGCCTGTGTCCTCAGTAAGACTGTGGTGGTACTGGTGGCTTTTCGGGCCACTCTGCCTGGATCTAACCTGATGCAATACTTTGGACCTATACAGCAGAGGGCAGGAATCTTACTTTGCACACTGGTTCAAGTTATTATATGTTTGCTGTGGCTCTTGATGGCTCCTCCTCTTCCCACAGAAAGTTCAGGAGGTGAGCTTGGTGCCCGGGTGATCTTGCAGTGCACTGTAGGATCAGTAGTGGGGTTTGTACTGGTGCTGGGCTACATCGGCCTGCTAGCAGTGGTCTGCTTCTTGTTGGCTTTCCTTGCTCGGAAGCTACCAGACAATTTCAATGAGGCTAAATTCATTACTTTCAGCATGCTGATCTTCTGTGCTGTGTGGATTGCATTTGTTCCAGCATACATCAGCTCACCAGGGAAGTACACAGTGGCTGTGGAGATTTTTGCCATTCTAGCCTCCAGTTACGGCATGCTGCTGTGTATCTTCACTCCAAAGTGTTACATAATTTTGCTTAGACCTGAAAAAAATACAAAAAAGAACATGATGGCCAGATAGGGGTAAAAAAAAAAAAAAAAGTACGACTTTTGTGAGAAGATACCCGTTTCATGAGGGGATTTTCTATCGTTATGTAGAAACACCAAGTTCTGGTGAATTAATCAGTTAAAAGTTAATCTAAATGTATTAGTTTATTACAAATACAAAGATGATACCATAGACAGTCATGCTGTGTTTCCTCTAAATGTGATAGATAGTTTTGTGTCTGTAATGTTTATTTTGATGAACTGTATATCAGTAAAATATTAAATAAAAAACTAAATTTGAAATAAACAAAAAATAATAATAACAATAAAAAATCCTGATTTCCAAGTTTTATCCCTGACCCTGCCTAACCATTACAATGTGTGCTGAAGAGGAAACACCAAGGCTCATTGAAAATGTTTCATGGGCTCATCAAATATCCCCCTTTTTCCCCCAAACCCACAACCCAAAACAAATCCTCATTTTTAACTGTCCCTTGCTGACATGGACTAACAGCCTCCACAATGAAGTGTCTCCACAGTGTCTCTCCTCTTCAGATATATCTTGGTTATCAGCAGTCATGCTCGCCAAGAGAGTCTCACAGTTATTACCAGCTGCGTCAAGCTGAACAAAGACCCCTGTAAGTCATCCTGAATTATCCCATTGTGGTGACTGGGTTCCATATGTCTGATACCAGATAGTGAGGGTGGGAGAGAGATACATCTATAGCACATCTTCACTGTAGACTGGGTCTGTACAAAATATCTAGAAATACAAGAAGAAAGGACTTCTCTGAGTAAAGCACACAGCAAACAGGGAATTAAACAGATAATTATTAATGAGTTATTATGAAATCAGCAGGCAGGTATTATTAATACCAGTGACAGAAATGTTGTTCTAAAATTTGTAGTCTATTTATTTTAGAACACAACCCTAGTAATAATGATTAGACACACAGACCAATACCAATTATAGATAATGTGTATATCATTGTGCATGCACAGTATATGTCCTATACAAACATTTGCTAATGACTGAGTGCAACGAAATGTACACATATATATATATATATATATATATATATATATATATATATATATATATATATATATATATATATAATACTATAAACTAAACCTATATTCAGGACTGTTCACAAGTCTTATAACCATAATACAAAAAATCTAATTATCATTACTGTCATGCTGAAACACTGTATTAAGTGCAGAAATGACAATGAAAATTATCACTGAGAGCAAAGGGATTTACAGATGACTTATGTTAAATTGCCAAATACAGTATGTTAATATCTATTTCAATTTATTTGAAGGGAGGAATATTACCTTTTTTTGGTGTATTTTCCGCCTACCCAAATCTAAAGTCTCCCCATACCCATATACAGTGCTATAAATGCAAAATCCAAGTGTAATTTTACAGAAAACCCTTTGTCATTACATAAAACACTGTTGAAAGTGGTAAATATGCGCTCTGGTGTCTGGTGAGACGCGTCTGTGTGTTTTGCGCACGTAACCTACCTAGTGATCACTTCACAGTCAGGATGCAATATCACAGCCCCTGATTGGTCTATTTGATCTTGAGAGACATTGCCGGAAAGCGGAGGGTCTAAGCTTTACGGCAATATATGCTTTATCCGGATCGGATGTTTACATATTTTCCTGGATTGTTGAATATCATATAACATTACTTTGTGGTGTTTCTGCACTCGAGGGATTACTTGGGCACACAACCACAGAAAACACTGAAAAATGGCTCATTTTGCAGAGAATAACCTAAGGTAAAGGATTATGTAGCATTTGTGGCTAACTGTGCTGTCTAGTGCGAGTAGCACGGCAAATATTCAATAATTTCACTTGTATGTTTACAAATGTTGATTGTATACTTCATGATTCATTCGAAGTGTATTAGATATGTGATTATACCTTAATAAAAATACTTATTGGAACTTCTTACTCGCAATGAGAGCTTTCATTTGATACATGGTTTGTACATGTGCGTCATATTTGAGCGATATGAGACATATGTATTCAAAAACGCACATAATTATGACACGACTTTTGATGGGTGGAACTATGTAATTTATTGTAAATAAGTTACTTAGTGTAAAACAAATGCCAAAGTGATGCATATCTCAAGAAAGTAGACATTCTAAGCTTTCAAATGGTACCAGATATGAGCTCATAACTCCTCCGCATACATTTAAAATTGGAAGTACATTATTACTGACGTAATTTTAAATCCCGGATCCGGGATCGTGGATTTTAAGATGTTAATGGTACGTTGGAAGAGAAATTTGCACAGATATAAAAAGTTATAAAAAAAATTATTTCACAATGCAAACTTTAATGGTAAATAATAATAATAATAATAATAATAATAATTCTTCATGAAAAATATAATTTAAATCTTGTATTTGAATAATAATTGAAAAAATATTACTGAAATGTGACCTGAGCATGTTTTTGTGAGATTCATCCTTCTCCACCACAAGAACTTCACCCACCGTAATGTTTTACAACCCAAACTGACCTCAAAAAATGGGCTGCCAGAAATGGGCTTATAACTTGTTCCAGGACAGTCCACAATTATTATCATTCACTGATTTGTGAGACAATAATGGTTACAACCCTTTGACTTGGATCATTTACGGGTAGAACAATCATATTAAAGGAATAGTTCATAGTTCAATATGTCATAGCAATCCCATCTTAATTTCACCATGCACAAAGGTAGAATTGTTGAAAGGAGTAAGAGAATCGCATTTTGTCCCAAAAATCATGTTTCACAATCATGTTGGCTTACAACACATACGAGGAACAAAGATGCAACAAGGAGCCCTTATTTATATGAATGTGATTGCAAATCAGACTTAAATTGAATAATTTGAATATAGCACACGTTGTATGGACTACTTATATGGTGCTTTTAAGGTGACTAATACCTTTTTGTATGTAAATGTGCTGTGTTAAGATTATTTATACTTTTTACTTTTGCAGTCCTCAAAAGAAAATAAGAGAGAGAGAGAGAGAGAGAGAGAGAGAGAGAGAGAGAGAGAGAGAAAACAGCATGTTGATGGAATTTTCATTTTTGGCACTTGTTTTTGGATTCCCCAATTCCATTGCAGACTCTAGTGAGAGATCATATACAGTGCACAGCAGAGCTGTTTTTATATTATATAGGAGGCAATATGCTGTTCACATACAGTATGGCCAGAATGTACAGTAAACAATATATTAACGACCCTGTAACGTCCTATATGTCAGTAATTATCATTTTCACAAGAGAGAGAAAAATAACTAAATAACTAAACAAAAACTAGCAAGATGAAGATTTGCAAAATGATGCAAAATGGATGCACGGATTAGTATGATTGAGGTAAACATTTGTTAATACTAGTCATTAGTGGAGCCAAAGCTCCAGAGCCCTGAGGCTATTTACAGTCATTTTCCAGCACATTAGAGGTGTGGGGAAATGGATGATGTGCTCTACCAATTGTAGTTGTTTGAGTCCGAGCAGGCATGGGGCACATCACTTTGATGATCATGTCTATGAACTATGAATGTACAGGTGCTATAGTGGACAGAAAATATTTGAAACAAGACAAGACAAATATCTTATGACATGAAAACCTGCAGTGTTTATTAAATTTAGGTTATTAATCTCCTTGTAAATGTATGTAATGTAATGGTTAATTGTATGTTTTGCATACTGTTACGAATGAGGCAGCGAAGGTTGAGGACCCAAATGCAGTTATCTTTATTGACTAGAATACAGGCAAAACACAAAGGAAAGCCCACAATGGGGAAACAAAACATAAACTAAAACAATAGGGCAAGAGGACACATACCAGGCTACAACATACAATGAACGACAAGGAGTGAACAAAAAGCAGGGCTTAAATAACCAGGGAGTGATGACTGAATTAGACACAGGTGAGAACAATGAACAAAATGGCAGTGGTGATGGCAGGTGGATTCTGGGAAGTGTAGTACATTTAACAATGACAAGTGAAACCCAGGGCAAACAAGGGAATCGTGACATAGCCCCCTTTTTTTTTCAGAGAAAAAAAAAATAAATGAAAAAAAAAAATCGTCCAAGGAGTGAGGGGGGGTGGGAAGCAAACAGACAGACCAGAGGAGCACAAGGGGCAAACAGACAGACCAAGGGAGTACAAGGGGAAAACAGGCAGTCCAAGGGGCACAAAGGGCAGACAGGCAGTCCAAGAGGGCACAAAGAGTAAGGACAGGTTCAGGTGGTCTGGGAGCTCGCCACCGGGCAAGGATAGGTTCAGGAGGCCTGGGAGCTGGCCACAGGGCAAGGACAAGTTCAGGAGGCCGAACCGTGGGAGGTGGAGCCGTTGCAGGCGGAGGCGTGGAAGTAGGCGCCATAGGAGGCTCTAGAGGCGGAGACCAGGAAGGCTCTGGAAGTGGAGCCGAGGGAGGTGGAACCGTAGGACGCTCCAGAAGCGAAGCCCTGGAAGGCTCGAGAGGCGGAGCCCTGGGAGGCTCGAGAGGCTTGAGAGGCGGAGCCCTGGGAGGCTCGAGAGGCGGAGCCGAGGGAGGCTCAGGGGGCGGAGCCGCAGGAGGCTCAGGGGGCGGAGCCGCAGGAGGCTCAGGGGGCGGAGCCGCAGGAGGCTCAGGGGGCGGAGCCGCAGGAGGGTCGGGAGTCTCTGGGAGAGGAGCCGTAGAAAGCTCAGGAGGCGAAGCTCTGGAAAGCTCGGGGGGTACTGGCTCTGGAAAGCTCGGGGGGTACTGGCTCTGGAAAGCTCGGGGGGTACAGGCGCTGGCTCAGGGACGTCGGAGGCTACAGGCGCTGGCTCAGGGACGTCGGAGGCTACAGGCGCTGGCTCAGGGACGTCGGAGGCTACAGGCTGGCTCAGGGACGCCGGAGGCTACAGGCTGGCTCAGGGGCGTCGGAGGCTACAGGCTGGCTCAGGGACGTCGGAGGCTACAGGCGCTGGCTCAGGGACGTCGGAGGCTACAGGCGCTGGCTCAGGGACGTCGGAGGCTACAGGCGCTGGCTCAGGGACGTCGGAGGCTACAGGCGCTGGCTCAGGGACATCGGAGGCTACAGGCAGACGAAGGTTGAGGACCCAAATGCAGTTATCTTTATTGACTAGAATACAGGCAAAACACAGAGGAAAGCCCACAATGGGGAAACAAAACATAAACTAAAACAATAGGGCAGGAGGACACATACCAGGCTACAACATACAACGAATGACAAGGAGTGAACAAAAAGCAGGGCTTAAATAACCAGGGAGTGATGACTGAATTAGACACAGGTGAGAACAATGAACAAAGTGGCAGTGGTGATGGCAGGTGGATTCTGGGAAGTGTAGTACATTTAACAATGACAAGTGAAACCCAGGGCAGACAACAAGGGAATCGTGACACATACACACATTCTTGCACTTTATAATAAAACAGTACAAATATGCTCTTATGTAAAGCATATTACTATGATGAGAAGTGAAATTTGTACAGTCTGTTTGGTGGTAATTTTTTTCTCTCTGACTATGTACCATGTCAAGGTCACATTGAGATTACTGTGAAATGTGCTGGGTGTAGCAGTTTGTGGTAGTTTTTTTTAAAGCTGGATGTACTATAAGAACTGAGAGTTCTGGCAGCAGAATTATGGCAGGTGATTTAATTAATTTACATATAGAGAGCAAAATAAAATGTAAACTGCAAGAAATTAAACCTTTTCACCTCCATCTTAAATGGAAACATCTTAATAAAACACCCTAGGACAAATGTAAAATATTCTACATGTGCAATCTTGCATCTGTTCTCCATATCATTTTTTCTCATTTGAAATGGAGGAAAGGGATGTATTTACACAATTAATCTACCCCAAGCAATCCACATTTGCTGAACACATGCTCAATGTTTTGGATAAACACTAAGAGTTCCATGTGCCAACTTCTCCTGGACATTCAGACATGTATTACTACAAGTAGACTTTCTGGCAGAAATATCAGCTCTCTTCTCAAACAGGCTAACTAGAGATATATGTTGTGCTTCACCATATGATGCTATTATAAATGCTTCTATTTCAGTATTTAGTTTAGAGGTACATAAAGTGTCTCTGGTTCAACTGCCACTGCACCTTTATGTGCTACTGTGGTGTTTTACTGGAACACTAGTGCACTCTAATGGCCAAACAATATACTTTATCATCAGATTTATGTAGTTCATCCACCTCATAGAGAGATTCAACACATAATTGTTTCCTTCAATCACATACCTCCATAAACATAAAACACACACCAGTAAATTATAACAACATTATAAAGACTCAAATTGTAAAGCAAAGACATGACTGAGAGTGGTAAATCATTTTCGGGACATGGGATACATTTTAGAATTCCTCTCAGCCATGAAAATAATGATGTAACATTTAGTAGCAAAAATGCACAGAAGAACTCTATAACGAGAAGCTAAAATGGCAAATATTTAATATAAGTGAAATTTCCACTGACATAAGCTGGGATGAATGTGATCCAGACAGTACAGAATATAAGCATACTGAATGTGATGAATTTGGCTTTATTGAAATTATCGGACACTTTTCGGGCTAGAAAGCCAAGACGAAGCTGAAGGCCAATAAGGAGCCAGTGTATCCTAACACACAGCAAAAAAAGTACCACTGAACCCAGCTAACACTCTAAAATGATCCGGTCGTGGTATAGCCAGGTGTTCTTTACTGGATATGTGATTTATGGAGGTGCTGTGGTAAGCCAAGCCACGCAAATTCCACCCTGCATATCAGAACATAAGAACACACCCAGTCTCTGCCAACTGGGTATCTGGCACCCGCGTCCAGACCTCTGGAACCTCCACGTCTGGCTCCTGGATGGGACGTGGAAGACCAAGCAGGTCTCCCGCCAGCGGTGATAGACACGATCTCTCAGGCTAGAGCCCTCTGAGAGGGCAGGCCCAGTGTGGTGGTTGGCCCAGGAAGGTTAGAGCACACATGATGCAGGAAGTGAAAGACAGCAGCAAAAGTAAGCTCAGTTCTGAGTTATTTGCAAGGACCATCTCTATGATGGAAGAAGATAGCACCCAGAATGGCTGTTAGCTGCCAGGGCCATGACAAAAGCTTCTGAGTAGGATAGAAACTCAACTGATACGGAAGAAAAATCTGTTAAATGCCATGAACTATATGTTGTGCACCTACAATTATCTTACATGTACTCTTTTGAAACACTCTAGTCACACTTAAGCACATCACTGAGCTCGGGATGCATATAATCGGTGATGTGCCCTAGATTGGAGCATCTCTTATTACTTCCTATGTATATGCGTGTGTGTGCATTTATAATTTTTCAGTATAGGGCTTCCCTTGGCATACACATATCTGCCAAAAATGCATCCACTTGTCCATTCAATTGTTATATAATGTAAATTTTTTGCAGTGCTCTTGCATAATAAGAAAATGTGCAAATAATCATATCGATTTTTTTCTCAGATGGTGGCATACCTAAACATGACATGACATGACATAACAACATCTAATATTCTAAAATGAAAGATAAATAGAAACATCACAAAACTCTCATTAACATAAATGCTTCACATAAAAGTTGGCATTAACACTGCCATATTTGAAATTGCATTTATAGATTTAGCTGTACCTGCCAGGGCTGTAGATTGTGGATATCAGGACATCAATGTGAAAATGCAGACCTATTCTGTCTTTGACACAGAAGCAACAGTGTCAAAGACAGTGCATGTGCAACAGTGTAAACAGCCTTGTGCACATTACAGACACTCTGAGTGTCCTGAATCCTCTCCATGCCAGTACAGCTGTGACTGTAGTGGACCAGGTTAGTTGTAGTGGCAACAGGAAGAGCATTGGAACTGCATTTCCCTTGAAAATGCATTGTAAGTCTCAGCCATAGACTGTATGCTTTCAAGGAAGAGTTTGAGAGGTATATTAGCTTAACGGATGGTGAAGCCAATGGTCCCACTGAGGGAGGGGCAGTTATCTTTAGTGGAGATAAAAATGGAAGTCACCCAGGCTTCACTGGCCATCCACTACTTCTATCATATTCTGCCGTACTATTTCATCCACTATTGGCTTGATATCTTCCTCAATGTTAAAACCACCATCTCATGTTACCTTGTTCTCCATCTAAAGAAAGCCGGCAAACAGGTAAGTGCAGTGATTCTTGGCTGATACAAGCTCACTCGTGATATCTATTGGGTGCGCACAGGGTACTTGTGCTTCAGCAACTCGACCGACTGGGGCTTCAGGTCAACTGGGAAAAAAGCAGGCTCTCCCCTGCGCAGAGCATCACTTTTCTCAGTATGGAGTTGGACTTAGTCACCATGATGGTACACCTTACAAGCGAAAGTGCACAGTCGGTGCTGGCCTGCTTGAAAAACTTTACGCAGAAGGTAGCGGTACCATTGAAACAATTTTAGAGGCTCCTGGGGCATATGGCATCCTCGGCGGCGGTACTCCCCCTCAGGTTGTTACATACGGGAAGTGGTCCAGCACTGGCTATGGACTCGAGTCCTGAGGTGGGCATGGGGCCATGGCACCCAGAATGTTCCCTTATAGCAGGTCTCGAGGTGCATCATGGTCACGACAGATGTCTTGAATTTGGGCTGGGGCGACCTGTGTAACGGGCAGGCAGTATCGGGGCTCTGGACAGTACCCTGCCCGTAATGGCACATCAACTGCCTATAGTTGCTGACAGTATCGCTGGCCCTGTGGACGCTTTGGCCGTTGATTCAGGGCAAGCATGTGTTGGTTCGGACGGACAGCACAGTGACCGTGGCGCACATAAACTGCCAGGGCGGTGTACACTCATGTTGCATGTCATAACTGGCCTGATGCCTGCTCCTTTGGAGTCAGCAGATGTTGAAGTCTCTGTGGGCCACTCACCTCCAGGGCATCCTCAACCATGCTCTCATGACGGGTAACGCTCTGCAGAGAATGGAGACTACACCCCCATGCAGTCCAGCTAATTTGGGAGAGATTTGGGGAGGCGCTGGTGGACCTGTTCACCTCCCGAGAGTCCTCTCATTTGGTGCCCTTTGGTACTCCCTGTCTGAGGGTCCCTTCGGCATGGATGCCTTGGCGCACAGCTGGCCTCGGGGCTGCTCAAGTATACATTTCCCCCAGTGAGCCTCGTTGCACAGACATTGTGCAAAGTCAGGGAGGATGGGCTGCAAGTCCTGATGGTTGAGCCGTTCTGGCCCAATCGGACTTGGTTCTCAGACCTGATGTTCCTGGCAGTAGCCCCTCCCTGGTGCATTCCCCTGAGGTAGGACCTTCTCACTCTGAGGCTGGGCACACTCCGGGACCCATGGCCAGACCTCTGGAACCTCCACGTCTGGCTCCTGGACGGGGCGTGGAAGACCTAGCTGGCCTTCCGCCAGCTGTGATATACACAATCACTCAGGCCAGAGCCCCCTCTACGAGGCGGCTGTACACTCTAAAGTGGCATCTCTTCACAAATTGGTTAACTTTAATCAAATGTTATATATCTTTTCAAAGGATTGTCAGATTGAAAAGAAAATTGGAATGCATCATCTACATCATATCCTGAGGATACCTGAGTAGATTAGAGGCAGTGCCACCTTTAGTTCAAAAGATAATTACACACAGTGCCCAAAATGCTTATTCAATAAAAAAAATAATAAAAAAAACCAAAACATTTTATGTATTATTACATCCTTAGTCTACAGAAAATGGCAGAGAGCAATTTCAAAAAAAAAAAAATCCATTCAAAACCTGCTTACTCAGTTTGCTATGTCTTTTTATCATCTGTAAATCTTGTGACAAAGTGGTGCATAACTTTTGTTGAGATCAAAAGGTTGCCAGATGGGGACAACTTGAAAACGTTTTGATATTTGCAAAATATATCTTGACTGGTCTGTTTTTTCTTTCTGCTGTGTTTAGAACACAAATACATTTTTGTTCTCGAAAGAAACTTATGATTCCTTTCACCAAGGATGCATGAAATTGATCAAAAATACTAAAATTACGGTTTGAAATAATTGTTTTAAGTTATATTTAATTAAATTTTTTCTTTACGCGTGATGGCAAACATATACTGTGTCAAGTATTCCTTGATCAAGCATTCTAAAATGCAAATGTGGTACTCTAGAACATGTTCTTATCAGAACAAGTGAAAATGGTTGCGCCACCATGCGGAAATCACAATACAGTGTTTTTTCCCCCCATTTGCTGAGGTATTGAGTTGCTCTACATTTGCAAGCCAAATTTTGTTTTTGAAAATAGGGAAAAGGAAACATATTTCTCCTAAAATTCTATTCTCTCTTAAAAGTCTATTATTATAGACTTGAGAGATAAAAGGCTATTCCATGCATTACTCTTTTGAAAAAAATAATAATCTCTAAGCAGCAGGAGAGGGAAGTAGACAACTCAGACAAAAAAGACAAGTAAATCACAGTCTTTAGTTTGAGATATAGACTCCTCACTGGCCCTAAACTTGCAGGATCTGCATTGCTGCAAGATAATTCTTGGACAAATGTAAAATTTTAAGAATACGTGCATTTAAATAGAAATAGCCATTTGTAACTGTCATGTTCACTGTTGTCTTTTGTTTTGTGCTTTTATGTTGAAGCTTAGTTTAGTTCCTGTTTCCTGTTTTGGTTTTTGTAGTCCTTTGTAGTTTCTTCTATTACCTTGTCTTGTTTCACTGTTGCCCTTTGTTTGTCATTTTTGTCACTTTTGTAATTCCTTAGTTTTCATTTTGTCCCTTTTGTAGCTCCGTAGTATCTTTGTTAGCTTTCGTGTTCTCTGTTCATTGTTTTCACCTGCCCTCGTTAGTTCGCCATTGGTTTCTGTTTATTTCCCTGTTATCTTGTTTGAGTTCTGTTTGTTCATTGGCTCTCGTCTCCCCATGTCCATGTATTTAACCCTGTCTGTTTGTTCAGTCTCTGTCGGTTGTTGTTTGTTAATGGATGTATTTGTTAGCTCCCTGTTTCCAGCCCGAGTTCCCTGTGACTACTCTCTTGTTCGTGGTTCCTGTTCCCCTTGTTGATGTCCCCGTGTCCTTCCAAGGTTCTGTCTCTGTTTTCTCATTGTGGACCTTTCTTTTGTTCCCGTGTTTTGTTTATTTATTGTTTCAATAAAGCCGCGTTTGGATCCTACCTTCTGTCTGCCTTCTCCTGATTTCCCAAATCGTGACAGAACGACCGACCGTTACAATGGATCCAGCGGTCCAGCAGGCCAACTACCAGCTGCTTTGCTTAAAGCAAGGGGACCGACCGGCGTTGTTCCACATTGGTGACTTACTCACACTGGCTAGCGTCTCTGACTTCCCGGACTCTGCCCTGTTGATCTACTTCAGGGGCAACCTGAACTCCTCATTGAGGGAGCGGTTGCTGCCAGCAACGCACGAGTGGACTCTCTGCAGCTTCATGGAGATGACTTTGCGGGTCTGTGGCTGGCCGGTAACCGTGGACGTCGCTGAGGAGGATCCTACCTCGCCTCCCTCAGTGGTGACTCTCCAGTCACCCATGGCGCTTCCTGTCACGCCAGTCCCACCTGTCAACGAGGTCACCCTCACGCCAGTTGCCTTCCATGAGCCAGCGCGGCCCACTTCGTCTGCCCCGGTCTGCGAGCCAGAGCCCACGCCTGTCACTGTGAGCGAGCCAGAGCCCACGCCTGTCACTGTGAGCGAGCCAGAGCCCACGCCTGTCACTGTGAGCGAGCCAGAGCCCCCGTCAGCCACGGTGATCCAGCGCCGGTAGCCTCAAACATCAGTGAGCCAGCGCTGCAGCCTCGACCGTCCCTGAGCCACCGCCTGCAGCCTCGACCGTCCCTGAGCCAGCGCCGGCAGCCTTGACCGTCCCTGAGCCAGTGCCGGCAGCCTCGACTGTCCCTGAGCCAGCGTCTGTAGCCATGACCGTCCAAGCGCCAACGCCTCCCGAGCTTTCCAGAGCTCTGCCTCCCGAGCTTTCCAGAGCTCTGTCTACCGAGTCTTCCAGGGCTCCTCTCGAGCTTCCCAGAGCTCCGCCTCCCAAGTCTTCCAGGACTCCGCCTCTCAAGTCTCTCGAGCCTCCTCCTCCTGAGCCTCCTAGGGCTCCGCCTCAAGTCTCTCGAGCCTCCCGAGCTTCCCAGGGCTCCGCCTCCCGAGCCTTCCAGGGCTCTGCCCCTCAAGCCTCTCGAGCCTTCCAGGGCTCCGCCCCTCAAGCCTCTAGAGCCCTCTAGGGCTCCGCCCCTCAAGTCTCTCGAGCCTCCCAGGGCTCGGCCCCTCAAGCCTTCCAGGGCTCTGCCCCTCAAGCCTCTCGAGCCCTCTAGGACTCCGCCCCTCAAGTCTCTCGAACCTCCCAGGGCTCCACCCCTCAAGTCTCTCGAGTCTTTCAGGGCTCCGCCTCCCGAGCCTCCTATGGCTCTTCTCCCCGAGCCTCCTTCGGCTTCGCCTTCAGAGCCTCCTACGGCTCTGCTCCCAGAGATTCCCGAGCCTTCCTCGGCTCCGCCTCCCGAGCCTTCCTCGGCTCCGCCTCCCGAGCCTCCCTCGGCTCCGCCACCAGAGCCTCCCTCGGCTCCGCCTCCCGAGCCTCCCAAGCCTCCTACGGCTCCGCCTCCCGAGCCTCCCTCGTCTTCGCCTCTAGAGCCTCCTGCGGCGCCACCTCCCTCTGCCCTGTCTCCTGGGCCTCCCACGGCTCTGCCTCCTGAGCCTCCCACGGCTCTGCCTCCTGAGCCTCCCACGGCTCTGCCTCCTGAGCCTCCAACGGCTCTGCCTCTTGAGCCTCCCACGGCTCCGCCCCCTGATCCTCCAGAGCTTTCCATGGTTCTGCCTCCCTCGGCTCCGCCTCCTGTGCCTCCAGAGCTTTCCATGGTTCCGCCTCCCTTGGCTCCGCCTCCTGAGCCTCCAGAGCCTCCCACAGCTTCGTTTCCAGTGCCCCTCTCTTATCTCCGCCACCGGGACCTGTCCCTGTCCTGAGGCTGCCTCCCAGGCCTTCTGGACCTGTTCCTGTCCGATGGCCACCTCCTAGACCTGTCCCTGTCTTGTGGCCACCTCCCAGGTCCCCTGAACCGGCCCTTGCCAAGTGGCCAGCTCCCGGGCCATCTAAACCGGCCTCTGTCCTGTGGCCACCTCCCAGGCCCCCTAAACCGGCCCCTGCTCTGCGGCCATCTCCCAGACCACCTAAACCTGTCCCTACCCGGTGGATGCCCCCCAGGCCACCCGACCTGGTTCCCTGCACACACCCCCAGAGACTGCTTACCTGCCCTCTCGGCCTCCCTGGTCTGCCTGTCTGCCCTTTGTGCCCCCGTGGACTGTCTCATTTCCCCTTTTGCCCCCGTGGACTGCCTATTTGCCCCTTTTGCCTCCTCGGACTGCCTGATTGCCCCTTGTGCCCCCTTTGGTCTGTCTTTTTGCCCCTGGTGCCCTCACTTTGTTTCTTGTGTTTTTTTTTTTTTGTCATTTTATTTTTTTAGGATCGTCTGGAATCCGATCCTTTGAGGGGGGGGTTCTGTCATGTTCACTGTTGTCTTTTGTTTTGTGCTTTTATGTTGAAGCTTAGTTTAGTTCCTGTTTTGGTTTTTGTAGTCCTTTGTAGTTTCTTCTATTACCTTGTCTTGTTTCACTGTTGCCCTTTGTTTGTCATTTTTGTCACTTTTGTAATTCCTTAGTTTTCACTTTTGTCCCTTTTGTAGCTCCGTAGTCTCTTTGTTAGCTTTCGTGTTCTCTGTTCATTGTTTTCACCTGCCCTCATTAGTTCGCCATTGGTTTCTGTTTATTTTCCTGTTATCTTGTTTGAGTTCTGTTTGTTCATTGGCTCTCGTCTCCCCATGTCCATGTATTTAACCCTGTCTGTTTGTTCAGTCTCTGTCGGTTGTTGTTTGTTAATGGATGTATTTGTTAGCTCCCTGTTTCCAGCCCGAGTTCCCTGTGACTACTCTCTCGTTCGTGGTTCCTGTTCCCCTTGTTGATGTCCCCGTGTCCTTCCAAGGTTCTGTCTCTGTTTTCCCATTGTGGACCTTTCTTTTGTTCCCGTGTTTTGTTTATTTATTGTTTCAATAAAGCCGCGTTTGGATCCTACCTTCTGTCTGCCTTCTCCTGATTTCCCAAATCGTGACAGTAACGTTCTAAATGTCTCTAAATCATCTCTTAACTACATACGACTGAAGAACATTTCTATTTCAGGTTTATTCTCATTCATGTATGTCCAAGCATTTTGGCTTTTACGTTAACATACTGTACAAAACTAATATAATGCAATATCATAGAGGAAATGTATCCTCTATGTGTCAGTGAGAGTGAGACAAAGATACCCAAGAGCAGAGGAACAGTTCAAAGAATTTATAAGCAATAAATGATAACTTTAACTGTGCTGACGAGGACTGGAGATCTCAGCACTGACTGCAAATGGCGGCGCAAGGTACTGCAGCGGCTTTGCTCTTCCCTATGTGGTTATTTTTGTTTGTTTTGTTTAGGTCTGTGTCTACAAACACCCGGACATTTAATCGACAGGAACTTTTAAAGATTGGGACACTGTATGGAGAATTAGTTCTAAGCAAAACTTACAACTTTGAATACTTACCACCGGAGATCGCGCGACCAGTGGGGAGCAAGTGGATTATTATCCCGGGAGATAGACGCAGGAGGCGGCGCAGAGATCGACGACAGAAGCGAGGTCGTAGAGCCGGGATTAGAGTCCGTCTAAGGAGGGCACCACACAGGCCCGCACTGCCCAGCCTTTTTGTGTCCAATGCCAGATCGCTATGCAACAAAATGGATGAGCTGGCGATGATCATCGAGGCAAACAGTTATGCTAAAGACTGCTCGCTGGTAGTAATTACAGAGACGTGGCTGCACTCTGGGATTCCGGATGAAGCTATTATACTAGCGGGTCGTACAGCACACCGGGCCGACAGGACCGGCAACTCCAGAAAGAGCAAAGGAGGGGGGCTCTGCATCTATTCTAACAACAGCTGGAGCACCGATGCCACAGTGACTGAAAGACACTGCTCACCAGACGTGGAGTTTGTCACACTGAAATGCCGGCCCTTCTACTTGCCGCGTGAGTTCACTGTTGTTTTTATCACGGCTGTTTATATTCCACCTAGCTCTAATGCTAATGCAGCTATGGATATCTTGCAAACTAGTATGAATAGACTGCAATCCACCCACCCGGATGGAATCTTTATTGTGGCAGGGGATTTTAATCATGCTAACCTGTGTACTTCCCAAATTTCATCAGTATGTAATATGTCCAACCAGAGGTGATAATACTCTGGATCATGTCTATAGTAATATCAGAGGGGCATATAAGGTCTCATCACACCCCCATTTAGGGCAGTCTGACCATCTGACCCTCTTTCTTACACCAGCGTACAGACCTGTGTTTAAGAGATCCATGCATACTGTTAAAATAATCAAACTGTGGCCTGCTAGTGCGATCCCACAATTGCAAGACTGTTTTGAGCACACTGACTGGGCACTTTTCTCACAGCAGAGTCTTGAGGATTACACCTGCACTGTTTTGCACTACATTAAGACCTGCATTGATAATGTCACTGTTGAAAGACAGGTCAAATGTTATCAAAACAATAAACCATGGATGAACAGGGAGGTCAAGCTGCTGCTGAAAAACCGTGATAGAGCCTTTAAGTCCAGGGATACGGAATTATACAGCACCGCCAGATCCAAATTAAAGACAGGCATCAAGGAAGCAAAAGTGGCCTACAGGAGGAAGATAGAGGAGCACTTTGACGAAGGGGATCCATGGCGCGTTTGGCAGGGAATACAACACCTTACGAACTTTAAGGGTTCAAAAGACCCAAGCCCAAGTACCAGCAGCAATTTGGCCGAGGAGCTCAATCACTTCTTTGTGCGCTTTGAGGTGAATGGGACTGAGTCAACATCGGCCGGACCAATAATACTCTTGCCCAAAGAAGATGCCCCGACATTCTCCTTGAGAGAAGAGGAGGTCAGGAGGGCATTTCTTGGTGTGAACCCCAGGAAGGCTGCCGGGCCCGACGGGATCCCTGGGGGAGTGTTGAGGGACTGTGCAGATCAGCTGGCTGGGGTATTTACTTCCATCTTTAACCTCTCTCTGTCTACCTGTTCCATTCCCAAGTGCCTTAAATCTGCTATCATTGTGCCGATCCCGAAAAAATCAGCTGTGAGTAGCTTCAATGACTATAGACCAGTGGCTCTCACTTCCACTGTTATGAAGTGCTTTGAAAGACTGCTGCTAAAACATATAACATCCTCCCTTCCCCCCACACTGGACCAGCACCAGTTTGCCTATAAAGCAAACAGGTCAACCGCTGATGCCATCAACACAGCCCTGCACTGTGTGCTGACCCATGACTGGAACATCCTGGCACCTATGCAAGACTGTTGTTTGTGGACTTTAGTTCTGCGTTTAATTGTATCATTCCTGGAAGACTGGTGTCCAAGCTACATGGACTGGGCATCAGCACAAACATCTGCAGCTGGATCAATGACATTCTCACAGACCGTCCCCAGTCAGTTCGTCTGGGCTTGCAACTTTCCTCTGTTCTCACACTCAGCACTGGGGCACACCAGGGTTGTGTGTTGAGCCCCTTACTTTACATTTTATACACTCACGACTGTAACCCAGTTCATGAAAGTAATACTATTATCAAATTTGCAGATGACACCACTGTAGTTGGACTTATTCACAACAATGATGAGTCTGCCTACAGGGATGAAATCCAAAAACTCTCCGCCTGGTGCTCCACTAACAACCTGTCTCTCAACGCCTCTAAGACCAAAGAGGTGGTGGTAGATTTCCGCAGGAAGAAAATTGACCTTGCCCCCGTCTACATTAATGGAGAAATTGTGGAGAGGGTTGAGGACTTCAAATTCCTTGGGACATACATTTCACAGGACATCACTTGGGCAACCAACACTACAGCCCTTGTGAAGAAAGCTCAGCAGCGACTGTACTTTCTCAGGTCACTCAATAAAATTAACCTCTCCCAGAAATTGCTTTTATCCTTTTACAACTGTTCTGTCCAAAGTATTATCTCACAAGATATTCTGGTGTGGTTTAGTAGCTGCACCGCTGCTGATAAAAAAGCGCTGGACAGAGTTAGGAAATCAGCACAAAATATTATTCACACACAGCTCCCCTCACTCATGGACATATATCACACCAGATGCATGCAACGGGCAAAAAATATAATTCAGGACTGTTCCCATCCAGGTCACGGTCTCTTTATTTTGCTGCCATCTGGAAGGCGCTACAGATCCTTCCGGGGTCGCACCTCTAGACTTTTGAACAGTTTTTATCCAAATGCTATAAAATACCTGAACTCATGAGCATTTAGACTGCTCTGCATTTTTAATGACTATATTTTAGCTATTTTTATCATTTTATCTGTTCTTTCTTATAATGTATTTATGTATTGATGTCGTTTTGTCATATTATGTGTTACCACCATGGGAAGGGCAATTTAAATTTCGTTGTTATAGGCAATGACAATAAAGGCAATAATAATAATAATAATAATAAGTTGAGGGGAGGGATGAGGGTTCGCAGTAGACGCACAATGGGTAGATCCATGAAGTGTGTGTTCGTAGAGGAGTGTGTGCGTTGTGGAACAGATTTGTAGGAATCCTCTGTTGAAGCGTAGTGAGGTGCAGATAACAATGCCCAGGAGATTGGAAGGTAATCATTTTCCCAACACATGGGCAGAAACGAGGAATCCTCAGTTGAAGACTTGTAAGCACAGAGAACAAGCGTACAGCATTCTGGAAGGTAAATATATTACCAGCACGTGGGCAGAGACAAACAGATAAACAAGACAGAACCAACTAGGCCG
This sequence comes from Xyrauchen texanus, assembly GCF_025860055.1. NCBI lineage: Eukaryota > Metazoa > Chordata > Actinopteri > Cypriniformes > Catostomidae > Xyrauchen > Xyrauchen texanus. Next base: position 14,067,725 of record NC_068296.1, read on the forward strand.
AGAGAGTAAGTACTTCACATCAAACAACCATCAGATTATTAAGCAAACTATTATCAACTCCTACATGCCAACTGAATATAATAAAACAAAAATAAACATTTCACAGTGTTTAGTGAGATATGATTGACTCAAACACTAAAAGTGGTTGTTCTCTATATTTTTTATTGTATTACAGTTGTAATAATAAAGTCTTAATTAACATTATGGTTATTTAATATATAGAGATATTATAATTAAGTTGTAGCATTTTGTTACATTATGTTTTGTTATTTCTCATACATCCTTTATATAACATCCATCCCTTGCACACTTTTGGCCTCTAGAGGGTGAGGGTTTTCAGGCAGATAAAAAGTAGCACAGGACAGAGAAGTACAGTACAGCACTGTGAGCAAGAGTGTTACCCGCTAGGACAGTTTATTTTGAACAAGAGGGGTGAACGGTTACAGAATTTAAGATGGGAGAACAATACCAAACTGATGCGGTTTGATAGAAGCGGAGAGCGATGGTGCGAGGAACTGGACAGCGGGGAGAAAAAAAAGTTCAGTGAAATGTCAAAAGAAGATTTTATGTATGTAATTGTAACTATATCAGTTATTATTAATAAAACACTGGAACTCATTGCGTGGGCTTTTTTTGCCATTATATTTTGAAATTCAGGGATATTTTTGTCAATATCTGGCATCTTGAAAAAATTTGAGTAATTGCAAAATAGTGTGGTGGTGGCATAGTGGCTAAAGCACAGGGCTGTTAATCAGAAGGTCATTGATTCAAACCCCACGGCCACCACCATTGTGTCCTTGAGCAAGGCACTTAACTCCAGATTGCTCCAGGGGGATTGTCCCTGTAATAATTGCACTGTAAGTCGCTTTGGATAAAAGTGCCAAATGCATAAATGGAAAATATATCATTACCGGTCTGTCCTTTTATATGCTATGTTTGATATCAGCCATATTGGCTCTCCAGCATTTTATATATATTTATATTTTTAAATTCAAAACCTGCTGATGCAGCTTGGTATGTCTCTTTAGCAACGTTTCTGTTTCTGTCACCTTTTTGTGACTGGTGAAGTAGTGTGGGGTTGCTTTGTATGTCATATTCATGCAATGTGTTGTGCTTGCTATGGTGTAATGCTTGTGATTTCAATACTTGGCCCTGTAATTGCTGCTTGCAGCTATATTTGTATGTTGTAGCTGTTTTTTTTGTCTTGTTTCTTTATTTGCCTAAGGCACAAGTTGTTGCTTTTTTGTTTTCTTACACTAAGGGGACATACGTCTGTCCATTTTCCACCATTGAATACTATTTGAGTACTGACAGAACAAAGAAAGGATAGAGCCTCACAGGTAGATGCAGGAGTTGACTTTGGTATTGTTATGTTAATAAAGCTTAATGCTGTCTATCTCAATAATGTTTTATGTGGAATGTTTAGCATTAATACTGGTGAAAACAGATTTTTGACACGTCAAAAAATGCAGATAAAATAAGCTTTAATCGTGATCATTACCTTTTAGTGGATAAAGTGCAAAATATTTTTTGGGGGGAAATTATAATTGTTTATTTTTATGAAGTACATACTAAAGAATGTCAATCAATCTAAAAACAGTTTAATTGGGTGCAGGGGAGAACAAGACAGAACAAATTTAATTGTAGTATAAACAGTGACATTTTCAGAAAAGTTTAACTTAAGTATTTCAATATTTCCTTTCTGAACTGGATTTTGACATCAAATATTTCTTGGTATTTTTCTCAGGTCTAAGCAACAGTATGTAACACTTTGGAGTGAAGATACACAGCAGCAGGCCGTAACTGGAGGCTAGAATGGCAAAAATCTCTACAGCCACTGTGTACTTCCCTGGTGAGCTAACATATGCTGGAACAAATGCAATCCACACAGCACAGAAGATCAACATACTGAAAGTAATGAATTTAGCCTCATTGAAATTGTCCGGAAGCTTCCGAGCAAAGAAGGCTAGCAGGAAGCAAATAGCTGCAAGCAGTCCAATGTAGCCCAACACCAGGGAGAAGGCTATAGGAGAACCCACATCACACAAAAGGATAATCTGGGCAGTTTCACGGGTCATGAGCTTGATTGGGATGGGAGGTGCCACGCACAGCCACGTGGAGCAAATCACCACTTGCACAGCTGTGCACAAGAAGATAATGACACGCTGCTGCAGTGGGCCAAACCATTTCATAACATTACTGCCAGGTAGGTTGGCTCTGAAGGCCACGAGTACCACCACAGTCTTACCCAGGATGCAGGATAGGCAGAGAGAGAATGCAATACCAAAGGCAGTGTGGCGAAGCCCGCAAGACCAGGACGTGGGCTGCCCAATAAAAGCTAGTGCACACATAAAACAAAGCCACAGTGAGCTGAGAATGAGGAAACTGAGCTCAGAGTTGTTGGCTCGGACAAGGGGTGTGTGGCGTTTGCAGGCAAATATCAGAGCAACTGCGAGTGTGAAACAGGACCCCAGCAGCGCCACAGCCAGTAAAGTGATGCCCATGGTGTCACTGTAGGAGAGGAACTCGATCGGCTTTGGGATGCAGGTGTCTTGTCTAGTATTGGACCAGAACTCAGGCAGGCATTTTACACACTCTAAGGCATCTAATACATAAAAGAACAATGTCTTATTTAAAAAATATCACAATCATTAGAAGTATTTGTGTACATGTATAAATAATACAATAGTACATGAATAAATAATACAAAACAAAATTCCTCTAAAACTATAGTCCTCTTTTACACACACACAAACATCAGCAGAGTTGAGCTTATTGGGGACACACCTGTCTGATTGCTAACCTCCCCAGCTGCACAGAGAATGCAGTCAAAGCAGCAGAGAGGAAAGTTTGGCCTGGTAGCCCTTCTAGTGCCTGGAGGACAGCTGGTGCTGCAGACGGACACAGGGACCTGCAATTCAGAGAGCAGACCAAGTACAGAGATATACATAATAAATTAATTCCTAAACATGCTGCAGATACAAGAGAAAAGTCTGAGACCGCCAGAAATTTTGAATTCCATAAGCTTTAATAACAGCATGTACTAAAGCTGTTTGTGGGTTTTAAGGCAGAAATGTGAAACTTATAATTTTATAAAACACTTACATTCATTCTTCTGCTAAAACATGTGTATTATTTGAGCTGCAAAGTTGTTTAAATTGTCATTTGTACAATCATTCGAAGGTTTTAGGGTTTGTTAACAACACTGTCATGTGAGTATAAAATTGGCCATAACTTTACTTAGAAAAGTGATTTTATCACACTAAAATCCTGTTAACACATATTGTTTGTCTTGTTGCTCTACTTTAGAAACAATGTGTATTTTAATATTTACTGTTTGGCCCAATTTACTTCCATTGTAAGTGCTTCACTGTAACACAGATTTGTGCTTTTTTTTTTTTTTTTTTTAAGAAAAGAAGAGGCAAGTCTAATTATATTTTTGTGGTAAGCAATAAATTATACCACAGATGCTGTCAATTGAGCTTAACTTGTATTGAATACGGAATATTCATTAATATGAAGGAAGAAAAAAGTCTCAGATTTGTAATGTCATCTCACACTTTTGGACTTCACTGTTTATATAAATGCAGGGAAAGAAAAAGAAAAAAGAAACCAGATTGAAGAATAAAAGTTCAAACAGATAATTAATAATATAAAATTTGAACCATAATTCACACTGGAGAATTACTTGTCTCTGGTTGCCATTCCAGATAATTTTTTTCTCTTCAATCACTAGTTTAAGCTGCATTGTTTCATCAAACCTCCCCACAGTGGCATACTGCATCACTCCATTGCCACTGAGCTGCCAGTTGATGAGATCATACATTGCCACAGGATCTCCGTTATTGTCAAACTTAGTCTCCTCACCAAACTCATTAGTGAAGTGGACATGCTTTAAATAATGCAGGAGCTGCATGTGTGTGAAAGTGAATGAGTGAGAGACAGAGAAAGTCAATAAGACAAGGAGACAGAGAGAGAGGTAATATAAAACAGTAACAGTAACATCAGCTCCAACTTCATTATCTTAACAATATTAATCTTAATGATATATAAAGCTCAAGAAACAACATACATAAAGATGAAATAAAGGTGAATATGATTTTTTTTTACCTGCCATGGCTGTATGCTGCTGGAGCTGGGGCACGATCCCCCAGCAAAAGGTCCTTTGCCTGGTTCACAGTGCAGCATTGAATCCAGAGCATGAGCAATGGCATAAACTGCCTTATAAACATTATAGGAGATTCTGAGCTGAGAGACATCTGAGTAGATGTTACTCGTGTTGGCCAGTACTTCTGAGCCATTACAGTTGGGGCTAAGAGAGGAGCTGTCACTGCCTTTACCTAGAGAGCACTTAAACATCTCCTCCCAGAATTGCAAAACGAATGGGTCCTGAGGGTATTTGGAGGGATGCAACCGGAGCAGAAAAGGCTGCAGGCCAGGAATATCAGCTCTGCGGATGGCGTAGCCCATGGAGCCCTGCAAGATGGAGTGGAATTCAGGGGTGGAGAGGATGGCTGCTGTGATCCAGGCTTCGCTGGCCAACCATTGGATTCCAGTGAGGTTTTGACGAATGGCTTCCCAGACGAGAGCCCTTGCATCTTGCTCTAGAGCAAAGACCAGCACCACACGGGCCCCTGAATCCCGAATTCTCTCTAAAATCCTGGACATCTCTGCTTTTTCATGGTTTTTTGGGATAATTTCATAAAAAGCAATACATGCACCTAATTTGGTCACCTCATCATTAAAGATTTGGGCACCACCACGACCATAAGCATCATCCCCCGCAACAGTCCCAACCCAGCTCCAACCGAAGTGTTGCACCAGCTGTGCAAGAGCATCCACTTGGAAAAAGTCACTGGGCATTGTTCTTAGAAATGCAGGGAACTCTAATTTATTGCTAAGACATGCACAGCTGGAGGAATAGCTTACCTAGAGGATGGGAGAGGGAATAATATACAGTATTAAAGAACATGAATATACCTTGAAATAATATGCAGTTGCATTAAAAATGCACATCTCACCTGTGGAACATGAAAAACACCTAGAAAGCGTGCAACTACTACAGATAATGTGGATCCTCCATCACCAATGAGAACAGACACTCTGCCTCGGCACTCTGGATTCTCTGTGCCCTCTTCATTCTTGCTCATCAGGGCCAAGGCTGTGTGTAGGGCATGGAAATGTGTACTGCATGAGTCATACATCTTATAACCCAGAGTTAAGTTGGTCAGGAGGCGTTTATCTCTGTTGATCTCCTCTATGGCAAAAATCATTGTCTGCATCCATCTAAAGCTTCGAAAATTAAACCTTTTGGGAACAAAGACCATCAAATAATCACCAAATTATTATATTATTTTACCTTTGTTAACATTTCTAAATGGTTTAACTATAAATAAAAATGATTAACAATAAACTTCAAAATTAAGAGACAGAATACATGTCTGAAATTTCAATTTCAGAAATTTCTGCTTCAAAGACATGTAGAGTTTTATTTTAGGAATCCACTGATTGACTGACCCCGAGCACTGCGTAGAATGTGGCTTTGCAGTAAAAGATTGAGGAATATTTAGCACATTGTCGTGTAGAGGGAAGAGGCCACCGATTGTGATATCTCCCTCACTGGCCAGCACAGGCAGGTCTGAGGTGCTGCGGATAAGTCGGCAGGTCTGAGACTGAAGAAGCTGGGAAGAAATCGAAGTGCTGAGGAACAACACCATTAAGCACACAAACACACCCTGAAACACCATCCTTTCTTTGCTGATGAACTTCACTGCTTGAACCAGATTATACACCACTCAGAAGCTTCATTGCACACCACAGCTGCATTTTCTACATGACATACCTGTAATGCCAGTTATACATACAAATACATAAAGGCACACTCTAGCTCACTCCTAACTTAGTGCACACAAGATTCATCCAAGCCCACCTTTATACTGTTCCTTAAAAGCAACCTCACATATACTATCCATACACTTCCCTTGAGGAAATCACTCAATGGAAAGAAATCATTTCACTTACAGTAAATGCACACACCATAAAAATAAAACACTAATGCACCATTCGTTCCACAAACAATCCTAATGGTGTGAAAGAAAAAAAAAAAGTTAACAATTTTGTAAACCATAATTTTTATGTAAATATGCCTCAGACATCCAACCTCATCAAAATGGTAATTTAGTCACAACAGAAACAGTATAAAATAAATGTTTGTTAAAAAAAAAAAAAAAATGCAGGACTATGTTACTAGTAAGCAATTTAACGAATCTCACAAAACAAGACAAAATAAATATGCTAAATAATAAATGTGGCAAGATAAAGGCAAAAAAAAGTACAAAATCTCATGACATGAGGAATCAAATTGTCCTTGATCTTTTGACATTTAATAATTCATTGAACTATAAAAACATACTGTAGTTTTAGCATTTATTCAAAGGTGCATACATTAATTTTTTATACATTTCTATGGACCTGCCCGTGGGCACTATATCGCACAATTTTGTTACGCTTAAAACATTTAAGTCTCCTTATACACAAGTCAGGCAAATGAGGTATCATTTGAAAGCTTAGAATCTAAAAATTTCAGAGACAACCATCACCTACAGGCAATTTAGAATTTCCAATCAACTAAACCTTCATGTTTTTGCACTGTGGGGGAAACCAGTGTACCCAGGGAGAACATACATACTCCACACAGAAAGGTAATGGTGAGCCGGTACTCAAACCAGGAACCTTCTTGCTGTGAGGTGACACTGCTACCCACTGAGCCACCATACTGCCAAGCACATAAATGGACATATCAATAATATGCCCTAATACCACAGTTCGAAAGATTTCCAAAAGAATCACAAAGTAAGTCATCAAATAAAAATGTCTCTTATTCTCTGATAAATGCTTCTATAAGCCACAAATAGCTTAAAACTATCTTTCTGCTCTTACATTAGGAAGTTCTCAAAAAAAAAAGTAATTGTTTACTTGTCTGTAAGCTTGCTTGGCTGAATAATTTAATGTTAAATCATAGATAGACAACAACGGTGGTGCTTGAACTGAAAATTAGACTGAATGTCTATGGATGAGCAAATCTCTGGGGCCTAAAATGTGTTAGAACGACATACATTTCAGATCTGTATATTGCGATGGAATGGGATATGAAAAAAAAATTAGAGTGCTTTCTGCCTAGTGGAATAAAATTAGACTTCTCAAAGTGGGGTAGAATAAACAGGACCAGAATTACATGTTTACAAAAAAATTGTCTGTTTATCATAAGATTATTAACATATAAGATATTATTTATGAATCATTGGAGTCTTTTTTATTTTTATTTGGGCAGTTCTCTGAAAAATTACACCAATTAGTCCACAGTATGTGTGAATGGTGAGCTCCTAAATTTGAGAGTGAAAAATTGCGGGAGAGAGCCCAAAAGACATTGTGACAAGGAGGGCGTGGCCTGGCTGTAAGGATGGACGCCTGGTGCTGAGTTACCCCAATTAGCTGGGAGAGGGATAAGAAGGAGCCAGAAACACCAGTGAGGGAGAGAGTTGAACACAACTTACAAAAGTGTGCATTCTGCATTTGGCCCGGAAGGTCAACAGTTTGAGCATCACACGGAGCTGTGTGTGTGTCTGCCGGTGCGTGTGTGCTAGATAATACTTTGTATGTTGTATCTAAGTAAACTGTTTGTAATTAAAAGTCTTCTATGAACTGTCCACCCAGCTCCAGCTTCATCCTTGGTAGGGGAGACAGATCTGCCACAGACATTAATTGTAATTTTGCAATATATTCAGGAAATCATGACCATTCACATTAAAAAGAATACTCCAGTCATATCAGTAACCTTAGAAAATATGTTTTATTCTACATGGAGAGGGACTGCACATGGGGGCTGCCATCTTACATTCACATGACCAGCCAAATACTACTTGCTTAATCTCAGTAACCATCCTGTTATTTTGTACATTAATTGATTAAAGTAATCATGGCTGACTGTGAATACAACATTTCTACAATGACATCTGAAACTGAACCTATTTATTTTAAAGGATGCTGCATCCAAGCCAATAGGTTTCAGTGTAAGTGCAAGATGACACAAAAATTACTGAGTGCACCTTTGAATCAAGCAGTACAAACAGATTGATTGGAATTTGTTCAACTTGTGATATCACAAGGATCAAATACATCTGCTCATGACTGCTTCTTCAGCAAGACATCAATGCCTATTTTTCCTCATTGCACCCTTGGCCCCGCCCACTGGTACTCAGTCAGTCACATAGGTTCCCGACCACTGGTCTAGATGAATCTCCCATGACAGGCCCATCTCTCTCTTCATCACATATGGCTCACAAGCCACATGTGGCTCTTTGGAAAAATGATGTGACTCGCCAGGTGTCTCACCATTTACCAACAAATGATGGATACAAATTTAAGAGACATCATATCAGCTTCCAGCGGGAGAACGCGGGTGGGATTGCAAAGTAAATTATAATCAATATGTCTCTAATTTGTTGTACAGCCTACCAAAGTCGGTAACAAGTCAGTTTACAATAATAAATTTCAGGGTACGTCCATTGTGCATTTGCAGTGCTAAGCGCAAGTCTCACAACACCAATCCATGGCCAAAATCACTTACGTTTCTATGGTAGCCTCTCGCGCTCAATTTCAAACAGCTAGCTAGCTAGTTTGTACAGATGGCGAAATGAAAGAATGTGGAGCATCCACATTCCAAAGGGATTGGACTGAAACGTACACTTTTGTTGAAAGTTCTGTTGTTCTGCCGTGTGTTATTTGCAAAGAACTTATTGCTCATTTAAAAAAATCTAATGTTAAGAGACATTTCGATACCCACCATGCAGCTTTTGCAGCAAAGTACCCGGTGGGTGAGAGCCGAAGGAAGGCGTGTGCGGAGCTCCAGTGTAAACTGCAAGCTGGCCAGCAGCAGCTACAAACGTGGACAGGGGCATCTCGAAGCCTGAATGCTGCCAGCTTTGCTGCCAGCTCATTGGAGATTGTAAGACAACCTTTCACTGATGGAAGGTATGTAAAGTCATGCATGTTAAGTGTGGCAAATGAACTGTTTGCCGATTTCCCAAACAAGGAGAAAATCATTCAGAAAATAAAAGACGTACATCTGTCAGCCCGAACTGTGCATGAACATGCTGTCATGATGGTGCGTGAGGTATAGAGGGTACAAATCGATCATATAACTTTGCCAGATTTTCTTTTCTCTTGCACTGGACGAGCCTACAAACACTTGAAATATTGCAGAGCTTGCATTGTTGGGCGATATGTGTCTGACGACAAAATACGTGAAAAAAGTCTTGCCAAAAAAAAAAATAGCTTTTTATAATAGTAAAATACTAGTTTTTGCAAAGGCTCTTTCGAAAAACATTTTTAACAAAAAAATGAAAAAAGGGCTCTTTCATGAAAAAAGTTTCCCGACCCATGATTCAAAAATGTTTTAAATGTCATCACTGTTTGATAGTTTTGCTGTGTTTGAGTGAACAATTTGATCCAATCATATGAAATGTGTTGGGTGTACGTTATGTGTTAACCCTGAAATGTAGCTTTAAAGTTGTATTTTTCTGTGGAGTTTTTTCATTTTCTCCAGATTGAAAGTCAAATATGGCTGTACTAGAAGGGCTGCACAATGTTAGCCAATCAGAAAGTGGGCTTTTACAATACATTGAAGTAATAAAGGGACAGCTTAAAATCGATGCGTTTCAGACAGAGGACCAGGGTCATATTATATATGACTAAATTATGCATGTTTTGGTGCATTAAAAAAAACAAAAACCTTCACAAACATCATAAGAGGACCTCAGGGAACATAATACAATTATAAAAAAAAGATGTCATGATCCCTTTAAAGCCTACCCTCACAGTAGTGTATTTAGACCTGTGGCTTAATAGCTCATTACAGGTTCTTTAGCAACATTTAGGGGTATTTTATTACAGTAAGTGCTGCAGGCTATATTCTCACAGAGAACAGAGGTTTGCTGATGTGTAGCTTCAGGATATAGTTTTCATTGTTTTCATAATAATATCCCCAGGAGACTGCTGCTGTTCTCTAAGAGCACCCATGCTGTGCTCTCCCAGGATCTCAGACAACACATTTATATGAAGGAGATTTTTGTACACTGATATTGTCATCTGTTACTGAGAGTAAAGATCTAAAAAGCTAAATAACGTGTGTATGTTGACGGATCGAAGATGGGGGTTCACGGGGATCTTCTTTATTAGCAGTGGATCCCAAATTTTTTGGGGGTTACACTGGTTGTGCACTGGGTGAAATATTCCCAATTTAATGGAAAAAATATTCTGGATGAATGAAATTTATTTGCCGGGTTTCAGTGGAATTTGTACTGATAACGGAGAAATAAATGACAAGCACAAAAGGCCAATGACTCGTTTGAAATGTTGCTTCATTATTTTTCTTGATACACTCACCGCAGCATCAACAGATTCCTGTTGGTTCTAAAATATGAATCGTTATTATAGGTTTATCTAGGGTGACCAAATTGTGGTTGTCCAAAAAGAGGACACTGGTGCATTTAATGTAACATGTATTCATTAAATGTATTCATGTATTCATTCATTAAATGTATTCATGTAACATGTATTCATCAATCAAGTTTTTATACATTTGAAATGTGTCAATCTTTTTAAAAGAATTTAATGATATAGACACTTGTTTCACCCCTCAAATGGCCTGATTTGTGTTTTGTTATTGTATTTTCTGAATTTTTTAGCATTAAAGTACCAACTTTACAGTTCAGGTACAGTTGCACTACAAATAACAGAGGAAGGGGTTGTAAAACTTGAATCATGTTCTATTTTATCCATCCTATTAATTTACATTTTCCTGATAAGTAGTATATTTTAAAGTCAATACATTTTTCGCAGCTTACGTTATTTATGATTGTGGTTGAGAGCGAAGAGCACGTCTGGTGACATTTTGCCTACACACATACAATGTGGCGGCACAAGCAGAAAGCAAGCGGGCGGTCGAGAGGGAGAGAATTTTTTTAGTTTTTAAAGACTGTACTGTACTGAAATGTGCTGATGACTTGTCTGTGCTGACACCTTCGGGTCTGACACCTATGCTTTGCTGGGCCGCCATGAGCGCGAGTCTTGACCCGTCCCCCCGATTGGTTCCCCGGGTCAGGGTTGCGCTCATAGCCCCCCCCAACCCCACACACATTTCATTTCTTCCCGGAACTGCATGACGAGCTGACGAGGTCTTGGAGGGCACATTTTACTACCCGGATCCAACCTCCTCGCTCGTCCGCTCTCACCCTTGACGGTAGGCTGGTCCACAGGTACACGGAGGTCCCCCAGGTGGATAGGGCGGTTGCGATCCACCTGTGCCCCAAGAACATGGATACTCCCCTACGTGGCCTGTAGGATGTAATCATCACTGACTTCGAAAGCCTACAGCACCACTGGACAGGCCGCCTCCGCCCTGCATGCCATGGCTCACCTGCAAGTCCACCAAGACACTTGGGTAGTCCTGACCCAAATGTGCTGCAGGAACTGCGCTCTGCCACCGACCTTGCTCTCAGAGCCGTGAAGGTCACAGCGTGGGCACTCGGGCAGGCGATCCAAGAAAGTCACCTATGGCTGAACATGGTCGAGATGTGCAATGTTGACAAAGCTTGCTTTCTCAACGCCCCTGTCTCTGTCGATGACTTCATCCAGCAGTTTTCTGCAGTAAAGAGGCAGACGGAAGTGATCTCGCACTTCTGTGCCCCATCTGCCCGCTGAGGGAGTCCCCCTGCAGCTTCTTCCAAGCGTCAGGCAGCTCCACCTTACCCTGGGCCCAGCTCTCACAGGCGGCGCACGCCCCCCTGTCTCCAGGACTTCCTCTAGGACCTGGAAGGCTCCTAAGCACTCCTGAGACGGAAAACACAGGGAGTCAAGACCACTCTGTCCCCCGATGGAGGGCCGGGAGGAAAATCCTTGCACCTCCTTCGGGCCACATTGTTAATAAAAGAGTGATTTAATCACTACCTGGGTCATCTAGCCGGTGCGTGCCGATCTCAGAGCACCCCGGCACCAAAAAAACATAGTCCTGGTTCCCCTTTGAGTCTTTCCTCAGCACCCAAGCCTCGGGACGTGCTTTTGCCTCCCGACAAATTAATATCTGCTCCCCCCCGCTGCAAAGCCCCACCAGGTACATCAAAAACGATCGTCCCATAGTGCCCCATGCACGGAGATTGGACACGTGGCTTTCACCATCCAACCAGACACGCTGGTTGATCAGGACCATCTGACTCGTCTAAGCGATTCAATTCGCCATGCTCCCACCTCGTCTCAGCGGTATTCGCTCCACTTCAATGCGTGCACTTTATGCCAGCACTTTACGTACAGAGATTACAACTCTGCTACTCAAGGACACGATAGAGCCTGTCCCTCCAGCCAAGATTAAGAAGGGTTTCTACAGCCCTGAATTCGTGGTACCCAAAAAAGGTGGTGGGTTGCGGCCAATCTTGGACTTGCAAGTTCTCAACCAGGCTTTACACAAACTCCCGATTAGATGGGTTTGCAGCGGTAGACCTGAAGGATGCGCTCTGTCCCCTCGCATCTTCACCAAGGTCGCAGACTCAGCCCTTGCCCCGCCATGGGAAGTGGGCATCCGCATACTCAATTACCTCGATGACCTGTTGCTCAGGCACCTCAGCAGTGTAGGGTTTCAGGTCAACTGGGAAAAGAGCAAACTCTCCCTGGTTCAGAGCATCTCTTTTCTCTGCATGGAATTAGACTCAGTCTCAATGACAGCGCGCCTCATGAATGAGCGCATGCAGTCAGTGCTAAGGTGCATTGCTCTCTTCGAGCCCTGCACTCTAAAACAATTGCAGAGGCTCCTGGGGCATTTGGTATCCCTGCCCGCAGTCGTGCCGTTCGGGTTGATGCATATGAGACCGCTTCAGCACTGGTTTCAGACTCGAGTCCCGAGATGGGCATGGTGTCACAGCAGGTACTGTGTGCTTATCACCCCTTCCTGACATCAGACTTTCAACCCTTGGACTGATCTCTATTTTCTGCGGACAGGAGTCCCCCTACAGCAGGTGTCCAGACGTGTCGTGGTCACCACAGATGCCTCTCAACTGGTTCGGGTGCTATGTACAACAGGAACGCAGCCCCGCTGGGTCCAGAAGAGGGCACCCGCTGCATTGGCACATCAACTGCCTAGAGTTGCAGGCTGTATTGCTTGCCTTGTGGAGGTTTCTCAAGATGATTCGGGGTAAGCATGTCTTGATCTATTTAGACATTGCAATGCTAGCGTACATAAATCGCCAAGGTGGAGTGCGCTCTCGTTATATGTCACAACTCGCCAGCCATCTCCTCCTTTGGAGTCAGCAGCGACTCTCTCTCGCTGCACACCACTCATATCCCAGTCAACCTCAACACGATAGCAGACACGCTGTCACGACAGGTCTCCCTCAGCGGAGAGTGGAGGTCCAGTTGATTTGGGACAGTTTTGGCATGGCACAGATATATCTATTTGCCTCCCAAGACAACTCCCACTGCCTGAACTGGTACTCGCTAATGGGGGCCCCCCTTGGGACAGACACGCTGGCACACAGCTGGCCCTGGGGGCTGCGCAAGTATGCATTTCCCCAGTGAGCCTTCTTGCACTGGTGCTGTGCAAGGTCAGGGAGGACGGGGAACTTAGTGGCTCCTTACTGGCCCACTCGGACTTGGTTCTCATATCTCATGCTCCTCACGACAGTCCCTCCCTTGCAAATTCCCCTGAGGAAGGACCTGCTTTCTCAGGGATGGGGCACTCTCTGGCATCCACGCCCAGCCCTCTGGAACCTCCACATCTGGCCCTTGGACGGGACGCCAAAGATCTGAGTGACCTACCACCTGCAGTTGTGGACAGGATCAACAAAGCCAGAGCTCCCTCTACCAAAAAAAGTGGCGCTTGTTTGCAAATTGGTGTTCTTCCCGGTCTGAAGACCCGCAGAGATGTGCAGTTCGGTCAGTGCATTCATTCCTGCAGGAGAGGTTGGAGGGAGGCTGTCCCCCTCCACATTGAAGGTGTATGTTGCTGCTATTTTGGCCCACCACAACGCAGTGGACAGTAAGTCCTTGGGTAAGCATGACCTGATTATCAGGTTCCTTAAGAGTTGCCTGGAGACTGAATCCTCCCCGGCCAAGCCTGTTCCCCCCCTGAGATCTCTCAGTGGGCCTATCAGGCCTTCAGAGAACCTCCTTCGAGCCACTTGATTCAATTGAGCTCAAGGCCCTCTCTTCAATGACAGCCCTCCTGATAGTGCTAGCATCCATCAAGAGGGTTGGGGAACTGCAAGTGTTCTCTGTCAGCAACACTTGCCTGGAGTTTGGTCCGGCAGATACTCATGTCATCCTAAGACCGTGACCGGTTACGTACCCAAGGTTCCTGTGATCCCCTTCATGGACCTGGTCGTGAACCTGCGAGCTAGCTGCCCAGGGAGGAGGCAGATCCAGCGTTCGTTGCTGTGTCCGATACGTGCTTTGCGTATCTATTTGGACCGTACGCAGAGCTCTAGATATTCTGAGAGGCTTTTGTCTGCTTTTGCGGAAAGGGAATGCTGTCTCCAAACTGAGGCTGCCCTCTGGGTCGTCGACGCCATTTCCTTGGCCTTTCAGACCAAGGCCATGCCCACCCTCGACGAGAAGTGTTGCATCCTAATGGGCACTGGGCCAACGGCACCTCCCTAAGCAGACATCTGCAGAGCAAAGGGCTGGGAAACACCCAATACCTAAAGGCGAGATTCTGTAATCTCAGGGTTGAGTCGGTCTCGTCCTGTGTTTTGTCAGGTCCGAGCACGTACAAATCAGTAATGTGGAACAACTGACCGAGTGTTCTGCTTGCACCTAGCGCCCTTCACCAAAGTGATCCAATGCACTCTTTCTCCCAGGTTAGCCACTAAGCTCACGCTTAGTGTGAGACACCAGTTTTTGTTTTGTGTGTTTGGGGGAAGAGCATGCTGCTCTTGCGTTGGGGCGGGGCGGGTGCAAGCATTGCGAACAGTTCTCAGTAAAAATAATTCACACTCATCTTGCTTCCGAGAGTCAGCACCCACACTTCCATCGTGGGGCTCTCTTATGGATCTGGCTGAGGAACGAGAGACCGGTCCATCCCTATCGCTTGCTCTCTCCCCAGATCCAGCTGGTCCTTCCCGTGATCCTGAAGCACGCTCCGGCGCCACTTCGGTTCATGAGGGGACCGTGAATCTCTTGAGTCTGCGGACTTTGAGTTACCCACCTCCAAGCATTCTGTGCATGATAATAAATCATTGGAGGAATTACTCGAGGTGATTACTTGTGCGGTGGCCAGGCTTCAATTAGACTGGCCACGTGAACAAGAGACCCCCAAACGCTCCAAGTTGGAGGACAGATTTCTGTCTGTTGGCCACCTTTCTTTAATGACCTTCATGATGAGCTCTCTCGTTAATGGAGGTAACCTTATAAATCCCGTGTCTTCATGCCTTCGACGTCGATATATTAGACTATCGTGGGTACTGAGGCACGGGGGTATTCGGTGATGCTGCCGGTTGAAGAGACAATTGCGGGTTATCTCTCGCCTGGCTCGGCATCATCATTAAAAAGACCCACTCTCCCCACAAAGCCGTGCAGAACCACCTCCACACTTGTGGGGAAGGCTTATCAGGAAGCAGGTCAGGCTGGTGCTGCCCTGCACACCATGGCAGTGTTACAGGCACACCAGGCTGATCTGCTGAAGGACATGAGTGCGGGCACCACGGTTGACGAGGAGGCTTTCTCCGAGCTTCGTCAAGCCACGGATCTGTCTCTCCACGTAACCAAGCAGATGACCCGCACCATTGGCTGGTCTATGTCTGCTTTAGTCAGCATGGAGAGACACTTATGGTTCAACCTGTCGGGCATCAGAGACAAGGACAAAGTTTTCTTTCCCGATGCCCAGGTTTCGCTTATTGGCTTATTTGGTGACGCTATGAATGTAGTTATCACCACAGACAGATGCTTTTATTAAGACAACTGTCTACAGAGGTTACCATCTGCATGGCAGTTGCTAGACAAACTGTGCAAACTCCTAGCATCTGGAGGATTTTACATCCGTCAGTGGACCAGCAATGTGCTAGAGGTTGTCAGTCACTTACCACCAGATGCCAGATCCACAAAGCTAGAGTTGTGGCTCCCACACGATAAAGCAGACCCACAAGAATCCACTCTGGGCCTGAGCTGGCATTGTGAATTGGACAACATAGGATTCAAGCACACACCTGTTACTTACGCTACCCTGGCGATACGGAAAATATATTGTGTGTTAGCAAGTCAGTACGATCCCCACATTGTCATCCTTCCTTTCACCACCCGGGCAAAGGTGACTGTTTAATAGCACAGGGCGAAGGAGAGGAGTTGGGACGACCCACAACTTCCGGATGATCTTCTGCGAGCAAGGAGCGTCTGGGAATCTGAGCTCCAGTATTTACCACTGGTAGTACTTCCTAGGTGCTACACCCCCACCAATATGGATCAATCAGATGTTCTAAGGGAGATCCATATCTTCAGTGATGCTTTGGAGAAAGCATATGGGGCCATAGCTTACATACGTTCAAAGGATCACAAGGGTAAGGTCCACATTGCCTTTATTCTGGTCAGATCCCAAGTGGCTCCACGGAAAAAGACTCCATACCTCGAGTTGAGCTCTGTGCTTCTCTTACAGGAGCCCAGCTAGTGAAGCTTCTTGTGAATGAGCTTACCCTGAAAATATGGGAGGCCAGCTTCTGGACAGACTTAACAACCGTCCTTCACTGGTTGCACTCTGAATCCTGCCATTACAAGGTCTTTGTGGGCACCCATGTGGTGGAGATTCAAGAGCTGACAAACCTGATGGCATGGTGCTATATATAATCTGCAAGGAACCCTGCTAATGATCTCACTTGCAACAAGAGTTTGAGGGACCTTACTGGACATAATCGATGGACTCATGGGCCTCCTGCAACCTCGGAGTGATTGGCCATCTCACCCATACTTACACAGCCTAGAGTTTGAGGATACCACAGAGCTAAAGCAGGGTACATTCTGTGGTATGACTTCCTCAGCACAATCTTCTGCAGACTGAGCTAATTTTAGCAGTTGGAAGGACTTAGTAGATGCAGTCGCACAGGAGATGCATGGGGTGGCAGATCAGAGTGGTTCCCCTCCATGAGGTACTTACCAAGAGGCAGAGCTCATCGTGTTGAAAAGGCCCAAGTAAACAGCTTTCCCGAGGAATATCAGCTCTTTAAGTCCGGCAAACCAGTTCGGTCCAACAGTCGACTTAACTTGTCTCTCTCCAGAGTTCGACCAAGGCAGTAATCTTATCTGAGTTGGAGGACGATTAAAACAATTGGAAAACCTAGACCCAGGCACAGTACCCCCTATTGTCTTGGACTCCAGCCATCCTAACACTCAGACAATCAGACACTCAACTCTAACATCCGGGAAGAGCGAGTGTTTACTGAACTTCACTGAAGTTCACCGCCTCGTCGATATGTTTTAGCTAACATAGCTGATTTGGACTCAGTCACACCCAACTGCTTTCTAATGGGGCAGCCAGAAGGCTCCTTGTCCAAAGTCGTTTATCCAGAGTCTGAGCTCCTGACAAAATGGAGATGGAGGCATTCCCATGTTATTGGCAGACCTATTCTGGACAGCTTTTCTGGACACAAATTTGGGGGTGGATGTGTTGGAAAGGCCGATTGTGCATGCACTTGTCACTCATATTCAGTTATCATCAGGACTGTTAAGCCAGACGAAGACACTCTGCAAGTGGGAGACTTTCTGATTGCGTGTGCATCTATGAATGAACGTGAGTAACTTCAGTTACTAACAGTTAGTAAATGATAACTGTCAGTCACAGAGTTTGTTTCAAGTGTGAATATGATTTTTAATATGTCATAAAGGTCAAAACATCTGTTAATGTTTATGATAGGTAACACGTGCTGTTAAGCACATTTGCCTCATAATTGTATTTTTTTAATTACTCATATTTTCTTGTTTAATACTGTATTTTATAACACAGTATTGGTTCTTTGTATATTTCAACATGTTATCATCACGTTGGTAATGTGAATCTCTACTAATTGAAAGTTTATTCAAAAGATATGTATGATTTCCGTTCATATTATGAAAATTACTGGATAGTCAGATGCTCCATTCTTTAATGTGCCTTTGCCATATTTAACTGCTAGATGGCAATATTATATAATATTTCATTCTGACAGACAGGTTTATTCTCTATTGTCATTTAACCTAATAATTACCTGGGATTACGTGGACATATTTGATTTATGTGAATAATGTTATTGAATAGTGAGAGACATGTGAGGCCTGTAGGGGGCCTCCAAGACCCCACTAACTGTGTGACCTCATCCTTTTAAAATAAAATGTATTAATAAGTGTGTGTTTGTGTGTATGTGTGTTAACAATAAATTATTTGCACTCATAAAAGTATCATGATCAGTTTTTTGGCTGTGTCGGCTGTGTCTGATGATGACAATGAGTCAGGTTACCACGGAAACTGTTGATAGTGGATAGTGTGAAAAAAAGAGAATTGAGGACATCAAAAAAACAAACAACATGGATAAAAACGGTGGAGCAGTGGAGCCACAAAACGGAAAGCTAAAAGGGAGTAGGATAGAAGAGAGGATTTAATTAGGAGAAATATTCCAACCATCTCCACTTTTTTCAAAAGTCGGCTCGACACAAATAAAGAGCCTGGCGGCGCCTGCGGTGATGCTAGCGAAGAGGAGTTTAGCACAACATCCAGCCTTGCTATTTCAGATGAACCTGAGCATCAGCACCAGCACGACAAGACAGACAACCACAGCCGGCTGGAGTGACAGACACCTGTTCAAGTGCCCCCCCCCACCACCATAGTCTCTGACTCCGCTTGAGACCGAAACCGAAGCAGGTGCTTCTGAAGCAGCTAGACCCAGCGGTGACGGGTAGGTTAACATACATTACCAGTTTGACAGCCTCAAAAAAAAACAAGATTTTGTGCCCAGGGGCCTCTGCTTTCTAAATCCGTGGCTGGGTTAAATGGCTCAATAAACTGCTTTGAACTGAATCTGATCAAGGATTGTGTTCTCCCCTACACCCCTAGAGGAAGGCTAGATAATTGAGCCTCACCTACTACAGTCCTAATACAGTCATACTAATCAAAAATAATTCTAAAGTGCTTTTCACTTTTAAATGTGTCAGGTGATATTTCTTCAATATTCATTTTCATGTCCAACCATGAACAGAGGTGAAACATAAAGCAAGGATCTGGGTATCAGACTGTTTAAAACTTAAGTATTAGGATCAGTTGTCATAACTGATAGGACGGAGGATTCATTTATGCGTCTCTGATTGGCCATAATGATTACATAATAGTATCAGCCTTAATCACAATTAGTTTTTCAATTAATTGTGCAGCCCAATGCTGATGTTAAGAAATAATCTCACATGACGAACCTGGGCTGCATTTCTCAAAAGCATTGTAAGCCTAAATAGACCGTAGAAACCATTGGTCTCTGCGATCAACTTAAGCTTGTGATGCTTTTGGGAAATGCAGCCCTAAAACATTCTTTCCACAACCACAGTGTTTTTATTTGTGGTTAACCTACAACCATTTGTAATTGATACTCAGCATAGTACTTAATGAATGTGGATATAAACCAATGCAATTTCCTTAAAATAAAATACAAAATAATATAGCACTATAATACAGTAAAACAACAAGACTACCTAAATGAACAATTTAAAAGGGGCTTTGTTTCTTTGCTTGAAACTTTATTTTCCAATGGTATGGTTGAATTTTCCATGGAATTGCCCATATAAAAATTCCTGCGATACTCACACAGTACATATAAGAATGCTTCCAAGACAATACGAATTACTTTTATAATCAATAGGTTACATTAAATATCAAAACTAAAACTGTCTCTTCTCTTAATAAATTCTTACAAATGATCACATCTATTAAAAAAAAAAAAGAGAGAGACAATAAGTTAACCAAAAAATTAAACATGAGCCACTGCAGTCTCTAAGGTAAAGCAACTGTGACAGGTGAAACATATTAGTTCAGTGGGCAATGATGTATTGTTTGTCAGCATAATGTCTTTGTTTCACATTTTCATCAATCTTCACCCAAGGCGATATTTAATTGGAGGTAAGAGGTGTAAAGCAGTGATGTGTATAAGAGGCCAAGGGTTTAGGGATCATCAGTAAGGAGAAAAGAGCTCCACCTGTCCAATTTACCATTGGCCTCAGGGCACAAGGCAGGTGCAGAGCAGTCTCTTAGACATGTGCTGACAAGTGTTTCCCTCTCAGCTGATCAAATAAGGACCCAGGGTGTCATAATGGAAAAACAACAGCAGTTGCAGCATAACATCAAAATTAATTAACAGCTTGACGAAGCATGCTAGGCAGCTGAGTGATTAGGCAAGAGCAGATACTGTCAAGAGGTGTCCTGAGAATTGTTATTTTCAATCAAAACATCATTAATGACTATGAGCTTCTGTATGAGAGGCTGTACACAGAGGTAAAAACTTCCCAATTAAAATCCATTAGTTAAAAAAATAATTAAAAGTATAGTAAACTTAGCAAGTTGATAAAAAAGAAAACTCCTCTGACTTTGACTGAAAGTTCGTCAATTTCTTTTGTATAGATTCATAATCTTCCTCTCAAAAATAAGTAGGTTTAAAGTTTAAAAATCTTATGAAATGCAAGGGACACATATAACTTTTTTGGTATCAATGTAAATGTGTATATTAATGACTAAAACACAATCAAACCCTTTGTGTACAAACAAAGTGTATTCTATAAAATCAAAAGGCTTGATTTAAGAGAACTTTACCCTCAAAAGACTAAATAACGATACAAATGCTTTATGAAAATAATTTCCCATAACATTCAGCATCATAACTGTTTTTCATAGTCCAGTCACTTTGTTACCGGTTTACATATATTACAGATTTAAATATTTTGTAGACATACAGAGTTTATGGTGCATTTAGATGATAGCATTAGATTTTGACTTCTGTTGTGTGTAATGTATGGGGGATTAAGGTCCTGTAAATGTTGCATTATAAAAAAAAATATATTTCAGTTTGTTACAAATAAATTAAAATCACAGTTTCAGCCTGTTTAATAATAGTAATAATATTAATAATAATAATCATTTGTGTAATAAAACATAAATACTATTTAAAATAGATAAATAATATGTCAAAGATGTATATGTTAATGTAATACACAATGTTAGATAATGGGCAAATGGGTCAATATATGTTTTATATTTGCATCTAGTCTCTATTAGTGTTGGTGTAGAATCAGTAGAGGGCACTGCAGACAAGAACAGAAGGCATGACACTCATTGGCAGTATTCAAAACAGTTAAAAGTACAGTACAGTACTAATAGGATGATTTAAAGTGTTTTTTTTTTAGTATTTTGTCAAAACTAAGTGGTACTTACAGGGATAGTTCACCAAATATTTATAATACTCTCATCATTTACTCATGATCCCAGATATGTATGACTTTCTTCAGCAGATGCAAACAAAGCTTTTTAGAAGCTGTAGGTCCTTACAAAGCAAGTGAATGGTAGCCTTTTTTTGGCTCCAAAAATCACATAAAGGAAACATAACAGTAATCCATATGATTCCATTTGTTAAATCCATATCTTCAAAAGCCACATGATAGAGAAACAGATATAAAAGTAATTTTTTTACCTTAAATCTCCACTTTTACTTTTTCATCTGAAAATCACAAGTGGTGCCTGTTTAATTTAACTTTCATATCTGAAAGTAAAAGTGAAAGTGGTGAATTAGAGTAAAAAAGGACTTAAATTTTGTTCTGTTTCCCACCCATGCCACTGAAGTCATATAGATTATGTTTATTTATCATTTATGTGATTTTTATGAGATGTGAACAGAAAAGATATAAAAAGAGACATTATTTAATGAAAAATTGGTCACGTGGATCTCGACACACACACACACACACACACACACACACACACACACACACACACACACACACACACACACACACACACACACACACACACATGTTGTGTTTCCATGTTTTATGGGGACTTTCCATAGACATAATGGTTTTTATACTGTACAAACTTTATATTCTATCCCCTAAACCTAACCCTACCCCTAAACCTAACCCTCACAGAAAACTTTCTGCATTTTACATTTTCAAAAAACATCATTTAGTATGATTTATAAGCTGTTTTCCTCATGGGGACCGACAAAATGTCCCCACAAGGTCAAAAATTTCGGGTTTTACTATCCTTATGGGGACATTTGGTCCCCACAAAGTGATAAATACATGCTCACACACACACACACACACACACACACACACACACACACACACACACACACACACACACATTACACAGAACAACCTTTACTCTCAACATGCAATGAAAGGATCCCACTGCTGAATACTCAACCACTATACTAAACAATCACTGATAAGTAAAATCTAAACATTTACCAGCCAGTTGACAATATACATTTTAGTCACAGAAAGCGAAATGTGGTTGCTAATGTGAGCGATATCCTCTCAGTGTAGTAGAGGATTGTGCATAAAGTAAAAGATTGTTCTGGGGATTTAAGGATCAATATTGTGATTTTGAAGATCAAATGAAGATCGCAATACATTGGAAAATCAATATTTTTACCATCCATAGGGCTAAGTTTAGACACTGCACACAAAATAGACATGGTCACTCACTCGACGTTGTGTCGATGTAGTGACACTAGGGGTCGCTCTTGAGAGCCCCGAACACCTCTGTTCCTTTGAGAAAAGGCTAATGAGATTTGGCGAGTTGAATTTGCATGTAACTCCCATGGGCATACGGGTATAAAAGGAAAAGGAATGCCTACTCTCATTCAGATTTTTTCTTTGGAGCCAAGCGGTTGTACTATCAGCGAGCTGAATACTACTGCGGTTTCATTCACCTCTTAAGAAGCGTATGCTTTTGGATATACAGTGCATTTCCAGTGACTTTCTCTCCTTCTGCACGATGAGTGCAGATTTCACGCCTGGGCAAAAGAATGTATATTCCTTCTAAAAAGAATATTTTCTCTATTAGAGCACACACATTGACTTTGAACGTCTTTTTAAGGACACGTCTTTATAAAGATGCCTTTCTGTCTTTGTGTAATTCCTTGATGAAGTCATTATCTGTCTGCCTCCGATGGCCACGGGTGCTGCCTCAAGTGACTAGGCAGCGAGCACACTGAGGCAGCATTTGTGGATGTTTCATGTTCTCATTTCGAGAATATGACGATGGCAACGTTGGAGTCACGGCTTTCCTTCTTCCGAAGCGGGAAAGCCACTCTAGCCGACCCCGCGCTGCAACTTCAACCCACGGGTATGAGGCAGGCCCGGCTGGTGCTGGAAGCGATTTGGGGAGTTCAATGGGCGCGGTCTTGCCGGGTAATTCCCCACGGACCTCCCGTTCCCCAGCACGCTCGTTTGCTCCCGTCCTGTTCCGAAATAAGACCAGCCTGCCTCATGGTCTGTCTCTGGGACAGCTCTAGACTTTGTAACGGCAAACAAAAATGTGTCTGTGGGCTGCAGTCAATGACACTTTCTGCCTGTCAATAATTTTCCACGTTCTCATAGTAATTTAGGTTCAGCAAATTATTATGGCTCAGTACCATTTTTATGGCATGTTGCTCATAAAAGTTGTCAGTTGAAGATGCTATTTTGTCAACTGTTTTTGCTAGATTTGGGTCTAAATAAAGCTAATATGGTATATGTGGAGTGCAGGGTTTTGGAAAAAGAGGGCATGGCTAATCCAACGGCTCAGCTTCTGGAAATTCTAGAATGGCTTAAATCGCTTACAGCACTTTTAAGTGCAATTACTTATTCACAAAACTATAAAATTAAGTTGTGGAACTTCAATAACAAAGAACTCCCATATATTTTGAAGTATATTGCCACAGTTTGCGTGTATATGCCCACTAATAGCACAAGCACGCCAACCCAGGCCAAGATGTGTGTTGCTCTGGCAGGAAAACTGCACTTAAATTTAACGTTCTCACGAAAATTGGATAAGGCATAGTGCACGATTATAGTGCATTGCCCTGCACCTAACAAATGGTTTGAAAATAGGGCCCCACATGTAACAAAATAAATAAAATCTACTACATAAATCAAAATTTGCAAAGCAAAAAATAGGTATTGAACTGGGTAGATTTTTCAAAGATTTTATTCAACATAGTCTCATGAGAATTCATCTCTATACTATGAGGTGGAAAATTCATACTACTTAATTTGTACAAAAACGTAGAACTTATATTTCAACCAATCACATATGCATCACAAACACATGTTTGGAACCCAAAGCGTAACTTTCTGGCATATTACACTTCAGACCTTTTACCATTCTGTATGAATTAACTCATAAGAATTTATACAAATTCACCAGTATTTTCTATTGTGATGGATTCTCGTGAGATCGGGTTGATTTTATTAGATACTTGGTAATCTTAATGTCAGTGCCCAACAAAAAAATTTAATTTGCAATTCATTTGAACTATCTGATAGTTTGAGAAAATCTGATTTGAACAATTAACTTGACCTTATTCTATGATTTCTTGACCTAGTTCATTCATGTCCTGTCCTGTCCTACGAGATCATTGGCTTTGTTCTCACTGATGCGTTCATCAGGTGTCTATAAAAGAGCAAATACTTTATTACTGTATGTCATTAGCATTTTGAATCCGCATCTGAGCTCAGTAATCATGATACGTATCTTTCTTTACACACTTCTCTTTTTTCACCACCTGCATACGAAAGCAGAAAATACTCTTTGCCGAATGATGGCAGACCCTAAGTACCCGCTGTTATACAAGGATGGAGACGTAACTATTGGAAGCCTTTTTGCAATCCACAGTAAAGAAACATTACCTTCATTTGAGTTTACACAAAAACCTCAATTTCTATCATGCTCCAGGTTTGTTACAAGGGAAATTATTTAAGAAAACCGAGCAGATAATCCTTTTGATAATTTTGACAATTTGATACAATTTTATATGATTTGTAAATCTAAAATGTATGTATATCTATATTTTCATTTTGTAAAAATAACCACAATAACAGCAATATTAAGATATTTTATTAATTAACAATGCATAAAATATCTGTTGTATTTACTGTTTTAATGTTTTGACAGTGTGAATTTAATGGACTTTCGGATGGCTCAAACCATGATCTTTTCCATTGATGAGATTAACAGAAGTCAAAGTTTGCTCCCAAATGTTTCTATTGGCTACAGAATCTATGATACCTGTGGTTCAAGACTGTCATCAATGAGTGCAACTATGGCATTGATGAATGATCAGGAGTTTACAGCAGAGGACCAATGCAATGGACAGTCTCATATACATGCTATAATAGGAGAAACGGAGTCTTCTGCTACAGTGATTCTGTCCAGAACTACAGGACCTTTTAAAATTCCAGTGGTAAGAGGCAATAACAGTAAAATATTAACACAGTTACTGCTGACTATATCTCTGATACCTGTGCTTACTTTTTCAGATAAGTCCTTCAGCCACATGTGAATGTCTTAGTAATAGAAAAGAGTACCCCTCTTTCTTCAGGACTATTGCCAGTGATTATCACCAGAGCAGAGCACTTGCATACATTGTCAAGCACTTTGGCTGGTCTTGGGTGGGAGCTGTGAACAGTGACAATGACTATGGAAACAATGGAATGGCCATATTTCTGAAAACAGCCCAGGAGGAGGGCATTTGTGTAGAGTACTCTGAGAAATTCTACAGAACAGAGCCTGAAAACCTCCAAAATGTTGTAGACATAATAAAACAAGGCACTTCAAAAGTGATTGTTGCATTTCTTTCCCATTTTGAGATGGGCAATCTGCTTGAGCAGTTAAGTATTCAGAACATCACAGGCCTCCAAATGATTGGAGTGGAGGCATGGATAACGGCAAAGAGTCTGATAACGCCAAACAGTTTTCATGTGCTGGGAGGATCACTGGGGTTTGCAGTGAGGAGAACTGATATAGAAGGGTTTTCAGATTATGTTATCAAAGCATTCTGGGACACACATTTTCCATGCTCAGTGAGAGATGAGAATTTTTCTCAACATGAGTTGAACTGCAGAAGATATCAGGATCTACTTTACCTGAAAAATTACAACGAAGATGTTCCTGAACAAAGATATTCAAGCAATGTCTATAAAGCAGTGTATGCTATAGCTTATGCACTACACAATCTACTCAAGTGCAAAGAACAAGAAGGCTGTGAGAAAGGCATGATGATAAAAACACATCAGGTAAAACAAACAAAAAAAGAGCAAGTGAGAGTAAGCAGTAACCCTATATGTGTTTGACATTGTGTTAAAATTACATATTTTTTACTAGGTGGTTGAGGCTCTGAAAAATGTCAGTTTCACCACAAAGATGGGAGATCACGTGTGGTTTGACAGCAGTGGTGCAGCATTAGCCCAGTATGAAGTTGTGAACTGGCAGCAGGACTCAAATGGATCAATCCAGTTTAAACCAGTGGGTTACTATGATGCCTCAAAGTCCCTACACGAGCACTTTGATCTTGACACTGAAAACATTATCTGGGCTGGAGGACAGTTGAAGGTAAAAGCAAATACTCCTCTAGGATGTAAGGATTCTGCATTATAAGGGTAAATGTACTAAAATTAAAACAGTGCCCTCGACCACATCCGAAAGCTCTGCACCTATTTAATGCTCGGGACAGAAAATATGGTTCTTCATTAATTGACAAAACCATTTAGGCCTTTACCATTTCCATTTGTAAAGTGACTCCTAGGTAGCTTACGAACTCTAATGTGATACGAAAAGCAAAACAGGTCAAGCGATAATGAACTTTGATCAAGTGGGAAAAAAGCAATGGCAGAGGGTGTTACCATGGCCGTAGATAATGGGTTGAAAAGTAGGGGCCCACAGGTCCAGGGGAGACCACAACAAATTTTAAACTGTATTTTTTATATGAAAGGGGCCCAGACCTATACAGTACATTTAAGGGGCCCAGAATTCCTTGCTACGTCCCTGGGTGTTATAGAGTGGGTTTTGTGAAAAGGTCCACACTATGATTAGTAGACTGAGTCATAGCTCTCAGTTTCAATGATAGCACATACATTTTTTTCCCAAGTAAAATTCCTAAAACCTTCTCATTAAAATAACTACCATTCTGCATTTGGATAATTTCATGATAAGTTGAAATATTCTGTTCATAATAATATTAAAATACATTTATCTTCATATTGCAGAGTCAGTACAGAAAATGTTTCCAGTTACTCACGTAACTTTGGTTACCTGAGATAAAGGAACTGAAGTTATGCGAGTAACCGGAGATGTACCCATCGGTTCAGTTCACTTGACATTGCATTTGAACTCTATGGGGAATGTAGTCCCATCGCACCACACTACATAGCACCATACCTTAGATGTAGCAGGGTAGGACACTTAGAAGAATGTGTATATGGGGTCACAGCCCTTTTGGCAGTGACTTATATGTCTTCAAGTGTGTATGAAAATGAATAACTCCACATGGTGAAAACAAGATGGAAAATTAATCTTAATCTGAGAATTCTTTATGAGTCATATAATACACACAGAATATCAACCCCTTCCCAACTATAGGTAAGGAGGGAGGTTTTATTCTATAGGAAGTGTTTGTGACTTCTAGTGGGTGTAAATTTTGGTTCAGTCTTTAAAGAGAGCACACGTAACTCAACGGATTCCAATGGTTTGAACGGGGGTCATGTGAGTGCCCTCAGCACCAGATTTAAGTCCCATGTTAGAACCGTACCAGGGCGAGGGGTAGTTCAAGCACCTCGCTCCCCTAAGCAACTTTATGATCAGATCATGTATGCCTACAGAGGAACCAGCCTCTGGGGCATGAAATGCTCATATGGATGCTACATAAACCTTAAGCGTTGATGTAGTAAGATCTGCTTCAAACCTCTCTTGAAGAATTGTAAGGATCCCCGTTATGGAGCAATTTACTGGGTCCTTGTTGCGTGAAGAGCACCAATCCGCAAATGCACTTGAGAGAACAGATCCCTCCTCAGCAATATTTCCCATGGAGGGCTGCCTAATATCGCCATAATTTCCAGAAACTATGGCTGGTTGGGCCATTTTGGCGCAACCAACAAAACCGTTTCCTTGTCCTCTCTGACTTTGCTGATGAAAGAGTGGAGGAGAATTACTGGGGCTAACAAATATTTGCATTTCGTCAGCCACTTGTGGGCCAAGGCATCCACTCCCAGCAGGGATTGGGACATGGTGTGCCCAAGAGGGCAGTGGGCTGTCTCTGCAAAGGCAAATAGGTCGACTTCTGCTTTGCCAAATGTTTCCCAAATCCTCTGAACCATCTGAGGATGAAATCTCAATTCCCTCACCATTGGTCCCTGAAGTGACAGCATGTCCGATCCATGGTTCAGTTGGCCCAGAAGGAAGAGGGAGAGGAGGGAGAGGAGATGACGTGCACTCCACATAATGACGTGCACTCCATGGTGCTAGAGCAGCCAGTTAGTGGTGAGTCATGGTGATGCACCCCCGACACCAGATGTGACTCGGTACATGGTGTTTGAGCCAGCACTGGATAGGTCTCATGTGTAAAAGACTTTTTAGGATGCTGCCGCCATAAAACCCAGCATTTTCTGAAAAAACTTACTTTCCCAAATTTGAACTGAGACATACAATGGTGAATGGTCTGGACATGCTCACTCATGAGGTGCACGTGTATGCTCTTGTAGTCGAGTCGAACCCCCAAAAAGGAGATTTTTTTGGACGCAGCGATTGGACACAGTGTGTGAAATGGGGAAGCAAGGCAAATTCTCAAGAATGGTCTGAGCCAAAGTTAATACAGTTCATTATGAACAAAACCCAAAGAGGGCTCAATTAAAATTTCACAGATGCAGATAGGCCGGAGGCCTATCTGATAAAATAATGGCTGTGACATTCTCTCTGTGCACTGAATGGGGAACGACCCCTATTGCATCTCTCAAAAGGAGATTTACTATCTCTGAGCGCAGAATAGACGTGTGCTGCACTGTAATGTGGAGGATAGGACGATGTTAAATCGAGGCGGCCGGAATGTATAACTGCACACCACTGTTTTTTAACACACTGAGAAAGGCTTGGTGACATGCGAAAGCGTAATGTGCTGGTGGGCGCTGAGTTTTGGGCATGTGTTTAGGAGAGTTACCATTTATAAGACAGGAGCATTTTGTGTGGAGTGTGGGCTGATTTTTCTCTGAGATGCCCGGAGGCGTGCCACAAATTCGCAAAGCATGCAAGTGGGGCCGGATAATGGGCACAAATATGTGCAGCTTATCAGACGGCAGCTTCTCGCTCAGATTGCATTACACATCCGTGCAGAGTGCTAATAGTGTAAAGCAGGGGTGCCCAATACGTCGATCGCAAAGGCAATGCTGGTAGATCACACAAAATGTAAATGTACTTTCGTTAAATTTTTATAAAAATAAATATAATGTCTTTCCATCTTTCCATCTTTTAGTTTCGGAGGCGTGCCACAAATTCGCAAAACATGCGAGTGTGGCCGGATAATGGGCACAAATATGTGCAGCTTATCAGACGGCAGCTTCTCGCTCAGATTGCATTACACATCCGTGCAGAGTGCTAATAGTGTAAAGCAGGGGTGCCCAATACGTCGATCGCAAAGGCAATGCTGGTAGATCACACAAAATGTAAATGTCCTTTCGTTAAATTTTTATAAAAATAAATATAATGTCTTTCCATCTTTTAGTTTCTGTCTGACTTGCACTTGAAGAGTAAATATTGACCAGGTGATGTTTTGTTTATTCAGTTGCCATGACAACTAGGTTTGCACATAAGCGCCTTCCAAGGACTTCTGAGAACAGAGCGCGAAATTGCGATGCTACTGCCAGGATTAGGCAAAACTGAATGGAATCAGACAGTTTTGCCTAATCCGGGCAGTATCATCGCAATTTCGCGCTCTGTTCTCAAAAGTCCTTGGAAGGCGCGTAAATGCCTTGGCTATTGTAATCTATTGTGCTGTAGGTGTTTTGGGTTTAGTTTTAAAACTGAATGATATCAACATTGAACATTATTATATATTTTTTTATTAATTAGAAGATGAATTCCATTTAGGGATACATGCAGTAGTCCCAACAAGCATTTTCTTAATTTAAATGAAACTGTGTTTTTTTAGTTGGTAGATCTTATTGAGTTGGTCATTTAAAAGTAGATCATCACACAAAAAAGTGTGGGCACCCCTGGTGTAAAGGCTTGAGTGAGCTAACAATAGACACCAATCACCCATGGTTATCACAGCTATTGAAATTGGTTGGAGAGGAAGAACCTCAGAGAAGAACAACACTGCTTTCCAAACCACGGTATCTGACGGCTGACGATGTGCAGCAAACATTCTTTCAGATGAGAATTTTCCAGCTCGACAGGAGGCGGCCACTCAAGGCCAAGCTCCTCTACCTCCCACGCATTAACATGGAGTAGCTCATTTCAATGGCCAGTGCGTGCTCCTCACCTCGCTGGGGGGGTGCAACATCCTCCGTGGACACTTCTCTGATGCTGTAAGGGACACGGAATCATTATCATTGTCTAACCCGCTGAATACGACAACACCATGCTCATTCATGGAGGGCCGGAGTTCAGCAAGTGAAGATGCTGCATTGAGGGGCTCATGGGGCTTTCGCTGTGCTTCCTCATGTGGTCCCTAGAGACTTAACACTGAGGAAGAGGTTGGGAGGGCTAATACTCCCAGAGAATCATCCCTCAGAACGAGGGCTACCCTAGAGCGGAGCCTCTTGAGACTCATGTCCTCACAGTGAGGGCAGTCTGTCCCCAAGAGAGCTGCTTCGGTGTGGGTGCGGCCCAGGCAGCGAACGCAGCTCACCTATTGGTCTGTTGCTAACAGGAACCTTGCGATACAGCATCTTTAATTAGAGGTGTACACTCAAGCGGCTCTATTATGTGTGTTTTATGTCACTTGGATGGAATTATATTATATATATTGAAAGGATACAACTCCTGCCTGGATGCCGTCTGAAGTGGGAAGATGTCTCGCTGTGCGAATATCTCGATCCGGTGGTGAGGTGAAGAGACTTGTTTGCCGAAACACTAGAGGGGGCGGGTGAATCGTTGCTGCAGGCACTGGTCTCAAGCGATTAACGTCCTAATGTGTCTGCAAGGAATTCTGTCTGCTGAAGGGTGTCAAGACGAGACGATGTCAGTCTTGAAGGAAGACTTCACCCGCTTATATAGGGCAAATGCACGCCTAAAGGGGCGGAGCTCAAACATCATTGTCAATCACAAAATTGACGTTATGATACAAGGGCTTCAACTAGGTCGTGGGAAAGTGATTTTCCCCATAGTGTTCAAATGCAAAGTCGAGTGAACTGAATTGATAGTATATTTAGTATATATATATAGTATAAACTGACTGTATATTTAATGCATTTTTTAATATAGAAGCCAAGGTCTGTGTGCAGTGAGAGCTGTCCACCAGGAACTAGGAAGGCTGCCCAGAAAGGAAGACCTGTCTGCTGTTATGACTGCATTCCATGTGCGGAAGGAGAGATCAGTAATGAGACAGGTAAACTTCAGCCCACCTCAAAGTTCCAAAGAAAATTGATTAGTTGCTCATTTTGTTTACTCCTTCTACTGTTCAAGATGCAGTTTCTTATTACAGGAGTTCATAAATAATTGTATTTTTGTTTCTAACTGTAGTGAACACAACTTCCTTTCCAGATTCAAATAACTGCAAGCAGTGTCCAGGGCAATACTGGTCTAATGCTGAGAAAAATGAATGTGTGTTAAAGGCTGTAGAGTTTCTTTCATTCACAGAAGTTATGGGTATATTGCTAATTTCTTTCTCACTGTTTGGAGCAGGTTTAACAGCCCTAGTGGCTGTCCTGTTTTACAGCAAGAAGGACACTCCCATAGTAAAAGCCAACAACTCAGAGCTGAGCTTCCTGCTGCTCTTCTCACTGACTCTGTGTTTTCTCTGTTCACTTACTTTCATTTCTCGGCCCACTGAGTGGTCCTGTATGTTGCGTCACACTGCATTTGGGATAACTTTTGTCCTCTGTATTTCCTGTGTTCTGGGGAAAACAATAGTGGTGTTAATGGCCTTCAAAGCCACACTTCCAGGTAAAAATCTCATGAAATGGTTTGGGCCTCTTCAACAGAGACTCAGTGTTCTTGCCTTTACACTTATACAGGTTCTTATCTGTGTGCTGTGGCTAACAATATCTCCTCCTTTTCCATATAAAAATATGAAATATTATAAGGAAAAGATCATTCTTGAGTGCAGTCTGGGTTCTTCTTTAGGTTTCTATGCTGTGCTGGGTTATATTGGCCTACTGGCTGTCTTCTGCTTCATTCTGGCTTTTCTGGCTCGCAAGCTGCCTGATAACTTCAATGAAGCCAAATTCATCACATTCAGTATGCTCATATTCTGTGCTGTATGGATCACATTTATCCCATCTTATGTCAGTTCTCCTGGAAAATTTACTGTAGCTGTGGAGATATTTGCCATTTTAGCCTCAAGCTTTGGTTTACTATTCTGCATATTTGCACCTAAATGTTTTATCATAATATTTAAGCCTGAACAAAATACAAAGCAACATGTCATGGGAAAAAGTAGTAATTCCCTTTGAGAAACTATATATATATTAACATTGCAGTGTTTTGTTTTAATAATATTTATTATTATTACTCAAAGAAAAAATAATGAATGATTACATTAATATAATTTACAGTTTGGCCTTGTGCAAGGTTAGGACACTAGGAGTTATAATCATTAACAATGTTCTGAATGTCACTAACCAGAGTGCTATGGGAGTTGAAAATATTATTTTGATTTAGCCAGCGAGCTACACTCTGGAAAATATTCAAAATTGCATTAATGTTTAGAGATAATATCTTGCATCGGTGAGTTTTAATGGTACTTTAGTGGTGGTGTGTGAATAGTAGCAATATTTATAAAACAGCCCTGTTGCTTGCATCATTTAAACATTGGATACCTTTTTGCAAAGGTTAATCTGGCAATTGTACAGCAACCCTAAATTGTGTATGTAAATGCGGCTATAATTATATGAAGAAGCTTTTCCAATGCAGCAAGATTAATTTAGAACAGCACACATTTACTAATAAATCCCACTGTCGAACATCTACCATGTTTGATACTTTTGTCTACTTGTTGTCCACAACAAATTTTAAACTGTATTTTTTTAAATGAAAGGGGCCCAGACCAATATTCAATTAGGAGGCCCAGAATTCCTTGCTACAACCCTGCACAGGAGTGTCCTATTTTATTTTTGACATGAATGAATACAATGGTCCCCGCGACCCTGTACACAGGATAAGCGGTTGACGATGGATGGATGGATGGATGGATGGATGAATACGATGGTGTGAGGGACAGACTTATTGGGGTGGGCCCACTTAAATGGCATGCACTGTATGAAGCTTTATAAATCTCCTAGTCTAATTTTCCACAACAAGACTTTTTTGACTACTTAA
This sequence comes from Xyrauchen texanus, assembly GCF_025860055.1. Lineage (NCBI taxonomy): Eukaryota > Metazoa > Chordata > Actinopteri > Cypriniformes > Catostomidae > Xyrauchen > Xyrauchen texanus. The sequence goes on from NC_068296.1 coordinate 14,101,275, forward strand.
ATTATTTGAACATATATCTTTTTCCAATGTTTCAACAGCGGAATAATCCAAAACATTACAAATAACATTACTACCAATTGAAGAGGTTGTACAATCCATAGCACTGTCATGTTCACTTTTGTCTTTTGTTTTTGTGCTATTATGTTGAAGTTTAGTTTAGTTCCTGTTTCCTGTTTGGTTTTTGTAGTCCTTTGTAGTTTCATTTTATGATTGGTTCTCCCCTGATTATTTCTCATTCCCTAATTGTTTCCCCAGGTGTTCCTCATTCCCTTGTTTGTTCCTTTTGTGTATTTAAGCCCTTAGTTTTCTTGCTTGCTTTGTTAGTTCTTACATGTTTTGGTATGCTCTGTGCCAGGTTTCCTGTGTTTTTCCTTTGTTCTGAGTTTTCTTTATGTTTGTTAAATAAACAGCTGCACTTAGATCCTCATTCTCTGCCTGCTTCGTCACAGAAAAAACACAGGTGTGGGAACTAAACTAAACTTCAACATAAAAGCACAAAAGACAACAGTGAACATGACAAGCACAGCTAAGTCTAAAATTATCAACACAACAAAGACATAGTCTACATGTTATTAAGTGTACATAAGGGAAGTCTGTGGGCCCTACATTATTTTAGGAGTGCTACCTCTTAAAAACAGTGCTAAGTGATATTATATACTGTATGTACAAAGTCAATGGGCATGTCCAAAGAGGTTTTGAATTTATGTGCATGTACGTGCTAAGTTTTGGGTGTAAGCGAGTTGGAAAAATTGTGTTTGCAAAGCACAATCAATTTAAAGAAAACCGCTCATTTATAAGAACATCTTGGTTATATACTGTATGTAAGCCTGTTCTCTCAGTGGGGAACGAGACACTGCATAAAGGCACAATCACACCAATATAATGGGCTCCGTATAAGCGTCACCTCACACGGTAGTGCTCAGATTTTTTAAGGCACAAGCCTATGCAGTAACTAGTGAGTATTGCTAGCTGTGCAGCGTCTTGTTCCCCACTCAGGGAACCAGGGTTATGTACATAATCAAGATGTTCACTTTCATAGGGAACTTCAACGCTGCATAATGATGCTTTAGGAAAGATATACCATAACGCAATGCGAATAGTAGGTGCCAATTGCTTCAGCCCATGTGGCAAGCATACAGCGGTGCACAAGCAGCATAAAAACACACTGTATATTAACTATAACTTCTCACCTGTTCCAACAGAGAGAACATGGAAAGCAGAGGTCAAGCTCTTGTCCAGATTTTAAAATCTGACAAAAGTGTATGAAGAGGACCACACTGCCGCCACACAAATGTCCTCCAAAGACCAAAGCCAAAGCCTCTAGCCAAAGCCCACGAGGATTCCACGCTCCTCGTAGAATGAGCCTGAACACCCAAAGGCGAAGGCTGACCGGGTGCCTCATAAGTACTCGAAATTGCATTAACAATCCAATGAGCTTTTACAACTTTTCACTCTCATCCGACTCAAAGAGAGAATGCAAATGAACAGTCTGCAAGTGAAAGGGTGTATAGACAACCTTAGGCAAATACATGACATTTGATAACCCGCTGCGAAATCCACACTCAAAAGATTGATTGACAGGGCATGCAAATCAACAACCCTCTTATACGATGCCAGTGCCAAAAGCAGGACAGTTTTAAGAGTCAAAAACTTATAAGAATGTTGTGATGCATGTAGAAACTAAGGGCACACGGCTACCAATAACAAAACAGGGTCTTTTAATATTTCTCTGTCAAAGTGGTTAAAAAGGTCATTTAAATCTTAAGCTTCACAGACAGGTCATACTACTTTAACAATACATCACACATGGGCTGGGGTACTTAAATAAACCAAACCTCACAGAACAAACAAAATAAATCAAACTCCAGATACCAAGTGCCAAATCACAGCAATCCAAAACAAAATAAAATTACAAACTTAGTATCCCCAGACATCCTGATAACCCTTGCTGTAATATGACCCAGCCAGCTCAAAGAGGAATAGAGCATATAAATCCAGCAGATTAATAAATATAATAGTTATGACCCCTTTGAATATTAATCAAGCTCTAGGTATACAAATGGCTAAAGGCGGAATAAGCAAGAATAAATCACATGAATACAGTGGTGACACAAACTTTTGTAACATAGGCTTCACCCCACATGTGTTGATTCGTTGATTCGGATGTATATAGTCTATGTAGAACCCACGAATCACCACTACTATTATTCCCACACAGACCCAGCAAGATGCACTCCCACCGCGCTGTATTTGCCCACGCTGTTTGTTTGGCCGCGCGCTTTCGTGATTAAACTCAAACCAATAGATCACTCCCGCTTGATCTTTCCGGTTAATATCGGCCTCCGTACAGACTGACGACATAACGTTCAGATTGGAGTCTTAAAGGGCCCTCACGCTTATAGAATGAACTCCAAAATCAGGTCATCTCCCCCACAGTAATCACCTTAAAGTAACACACGCCATTTTATGGACCCCCCTACTTACACCCTATTACAAGAAACAGATGCTAAGGGGTCAAATGGGGCATGCAAGAGTGCCTCGAATAGCACAGATAATTCCCATGAAGAGACGCGGAAAGGGTAAAAAATTCTAAGCCTGCACACTTCACGCACAAACCAAAAGACAAGCTATCTACTGATAGAAAACCCATTCACAAGTGCTTGCTCAGCCTCTATAGTGGCAACATAAACTTTAAGCATTGCCAGGGCAACCCCAGCACAAAAACGCTCTTGTAAAAACTCCAGCACTGAACCAATAGGGGAGTGAACTGAGTCTTTTCTATTGACATTTCAGCAAGAGAGAGTAAATCTCTTGAGTAGAACCCACTGTAGGAAGTGCCCCGCTTGAATATAGGTGTTATCCATTTGAACTAAATTACTTAACAATGCCTTATTGTTCGAATTACCCAATTGTACATTGTGTAACCACTAGATTACACTAGATGCTTTGAAATAAGCGTAACAGGGGGGACCTTTGACAAGGTCGTGGGAGGCACCTTTTACTGCCCAGTCCCGATTTCACTACCTCACTACCCTCCATAGTGGGGCGGCCAAGGGCTACTCGGCGATGCCCCCAGTGGATAAGGTGCTCGCATTGCACCTATGTCCGCAGAGTGCCGCCATCTGGCGAAACTCCCATCCAGGGACCCAAGGAGTGAGGAAACTGCTCTCTTTTTTTGACAGCGTGGGTACCGCAGCCCATTTGGGATGTGGTGAAAAAAAGAGAAAAGGAAATTAAGGATTTACCTGCTGGACATCCAGCGGGGGATGGAGTGGTCGGGAAACCAGCTCCGTAGCGGACGTCTCGCTCCCTGGGTCATCTGTCTCAGGGGCACTAAGGAGCCTTCCGGGTCCTCGTGCCGGCATGTGAGATGGGAGTGTCAGCTTCCTGCGGGGGGCTCTACGCTGTGGCCGAGAACTGGGCTCGGGTTGGGGCGGAGTCCGTCTGGGCTTTCGCTGCTGTAGGGGGACACCCTCGGTGAGCAGACAGGGTGCGGGATCTTGAGCCAGGCTGGTTCAAAATGTGCTGGATGGCCTCCATCTGCTTCTTTACCACCGAGAACTGCTGGGCGAAGTCCTCAACTGTGACACCGAAAAGTCCAATCTGGGAGATGGACGTGTTGAGAAAGCGGGCTTTGTCGGCGTCCCTCATCTCGATCAGATTCAGCCACAGGCTGCTCGCACTGTAACCTTCGTCGTTCGTTGAGTGTCTTGGCCTGGTGTACCTGCAGGATGGCCATGGCATGCAGGGCGGAGGCGGCCTGTCCAGTGGCACTGTAGGGTTTGATCACCAGGGACGACGTAGTCCTACAGGCTCTGGAGGGGAGCGCTGGTTGATCCAGGTTTTGCCGGCAAAGGTGCATCGCAACTGTCTTATACACCTGAGGGACCTTCGTGTACCTGTGGACCACCCAGCCATCGAGGGTAGTGAGAGCGGATAAACCCGGAAGTCTGTTTCGGGCAGCAAAAGGTGTCCTCCACAACCTCGCTCATCCTGACTCATCAAAGACTCATCCTGCTTGCAGGCCCCAAAAGAGACGTCATGGAACCAGACGGGAGCAAACAGGCTTGCTGGGGAACGGGAGGTCTGCAGGGAATTACCGGTGCGACCGAGCACATGAAACTCCCAAAATTGCCTCCAGCACGGGCAGGTCTAACCCAGCCAGGCAGGTCTCATACCCGTGGGTAGATGGCGCAGCGTCTAGAGTGGCAGAAGAAGGAAAGCTGTGACCGCAACGTTGCCATGGTCATATTCTCGCAATGAGAACATGACCCATCCACAAATGCTGCCTCAGTGTGATCGCTGTCCATACACGTGAGGCAGTACCCGCGGCCGATGGAAGCGGAGAGATAATGACCGCATCCAGGAATCACACAAAGACTGAATGGCATCTTTATGAAGATGTGTCTAGAAAGAGACGTTCAACGTCAATGTGTGCGCTAATAGAGAAAATATTTTCTTTAGCAGAAATATACATGCTTTTAGCACTGTCGAAGTGCCCAGGGTCGAAATCTGCATTCATAGTGCAGAAAGAGAGAAAGAAGCTTTTTGTCGTATATCCAAAAGCATATGCTTCTTAAGAGGTGAATGGAACAGCAGTAGTATTCAGCTTGCTGACAGTACAACCGCTCTGCTCCAAAGAAAAAATCTGAATGGAGTGGGCATTCAAGTTCCTTTTATACCCGTATGTCTGGGGGAGTGGCATGCAAATTCCACTCGCCAATTCTCAATGGCCTTTTCTCAAAGAATGGGAGGTGTTCGGAGCTCTCAAGCGCGACCCCTAGTGTCACTATATTGACACAACGTCGAGTGTGTGACAGAAGGGAAACTTATGTTCCTCTTACTGGCATCTAGCCAATAATGTGCAGCTTGTCCATTGGATGGGTAATAACCTCAAGTAATTCCTTTTAGGTTACTGAGGGCCTGGAAACCTGTCTAATGGGAGTTTAGGCCTCAGCCTGGCTGCTGCCGAACTACTTGGAATCCGAAGCTGCTGCTGACATACCATCCTTGAGTCATATCAGGGGAGACTGATAGAGAGAACCCAAGAGTTTACTGAAGTAAAGAAAATCTTAGCTGTACCGCTTGGGCTGACACTTATAAGGAGTCCATGACATAGCTCCTTTGGGCATCACTTAAGCCTCACTAGCCAATAAATTGAAATATTTGTACAAGTGCTTCAGTCCATGTTACCACTGGCGTGTCCTCAAAGCGTCATCACGCAGTGTAGAAGTGCACTACGCAAGGGAACTTGGTAGTGTAAATGAGCTGAATGCAATATTTATTAGAGGGCAATATAACCATTTGTGTCTTGCGTTATGTTTTGCAGTAACTCTGTCTTTGAATGTCAGATATATCTGCTTGTATGGACTGGTTGGATGTAGGTTTCAATGAATTGTACAAAATGTACAATTAATAATTTTGATCTACTGAAACACAACATTACTAATAGTATTAAGTGTAATTGTCAGCCATTCAAAAGTTTTGGGTCATTTGACTGAAAAGTTTCTAATGATTTAAAAAAAAAAATGGTTTTGAAGGCGATTGATTAAATGATGACATAAATGATGACATTAGTTTTGTAGACCAAAATATAAATGTGTAAAAAATAAATGTATTTCATTACACAACTATATATATATATATATATATATATATATATATATATATATATAATTTTTTTTAAATGGATGGCTTATAAAGAAAAGAATAATAAAGAAAAGCAGCCAGCAGTTGCCCATCATAGGAACTCCTTTAATACTGTTTAAAAGAATCCCAGCATGATGCCTCAAGTATCAAGTTGGTTAAGAAAATGCCAGGAGTATATTTCTGCAAATTCTAGGCAAAGGCTGGCTATTTTGAAGATGCTAAAATATAACATAGTTTTGATTTATTTGGGATTTTATGTCACAAAATACTTCCCATATTCCTATTTCTGTTATTCCTTAGTTTTGATGACTTAACTATTATTCTAATTTGAAATAATAATAATAATTATAAAGAATTAGTAAGTGACCCCAATCTTTTGAACTGCAGTGACATTTCATTGCTTCACTTTAGCGTTTAGTTTAAAGTTTGGACACGAACTTTAATAGCACCTGCTGGAGGAATCCCCAAACTTTAAATTAACAGACTGTGTGTAGACTTTGCACACAAAACAGACGTGGGTCTCAGACTGCTTAAGCCCAACGAATGATTCACATAACTGGAAAATTAAGTGTGGAACTTTAATATAGGCCTACCATATCTTTTTGAGAATATACCCACAGTTTGCTTGTATATGCCCACTGATACCATGAGCACTTCCACAAAGGCCCAGTTGCATTGGAACGAAAATTGCACAAAAATTGGATAACACAGTGCACGACATGTCAGAGTGCATTGCCCTTCACCTAATACATAGTATGTAAATAGGGCCCCACATGTTAAGAGTAGTTAAAGGAGAACCAACTTTTTTAGGTAACGCTTTAGATTACAGCCCTCAATTTACAGCGTGAGTACACAGAATTTACAGCGTACCTTTTTGTAATAATAGTGTACTTATAAATTACTTACGTGAAGGTATAAGGTAACAATATGCAAAGTTTGGGGAATTAAGGGGTAACAACATGTAAAATTACAAATTATTTATACTACCAAGTATTTTATAACTAAGGGGTAATTATTCTAATATCATGTATGACCTATAATGCTAAACAACATGTAAAATGCCTATACATGAAAGCACATGGGAAAAGAAATATAAACTAGGGCTGTCAATAGATAAACAATTTTAATCGAATTAACTACATGGTGTCCCAATTAATTAATCGTGATTAATCGCATTTAATCACATATACAAATATTTGCTGAGAAAGCCCCTCATATAACAATAATTCAATATATAATGATTATACATATTAATATCAATATATAATTATACAGTTATCTTTAAAAATTATATATATATAAAATAACAAATATTCAGATAATTAAAATGCATTTCATTCTTGTGGCAGAAGAGTTAATCATTGATAAGACAATACAAATAGCGGCTTTAGAATACAATGTATTGTTTACTATAATATTATTGATCATAAGTCAATCATTGGCATACATTTCACAGCAATCCATTTCACAAGTGAATTTGTCAATCAGTTGGAGATTTATTAGAGGGTTGTTTAAGGACCCGTCAATTTCAACAAGCGTCAGACTTGCATGTGTAGCGTCTCGGGTGTGTTGCACCTAAAATAAAATGTTATAAAATAACATAAAATGTTTAGGTCACAGTGTCAAGTTAAATATAGTTTAATACTTAATCGTTAAACACATCTTGAGATCCCTTAGTTCGCATTTGCGTTCCTTCAAGTGTTTTGAACGCAAGAACGTATTGCATGTTTGTGTTGTTCTGCCTAAAGTGTTTTCTTCGCTGTATAAACTGCGTGTTGCTCATACAGCTGAAATTTCACTTACTGCACTCTGGAGTAAACAGGTGGTACTACAAGCTTGCATTTCTCAGGAATCTTCCTTATTATGGTCTGGGGGCATTGCGATTAATTGCGTTAATTTTTTAAAACGTTATTTTTTGTAAAATGAATTGCACTGAATTAATGCATTATATCCACAGCCCTTATATAAACCCATATTAGATAAGCCACATTTAGCTTAACTTCACATTACACATATAAGCTCTCAAATAAATGTTTAACTCAACTCAAGCACTTTAACTGAGCACTTTTAATAAACCAAAGCGTTAACACAGAAATGCATGATACATTGAACAATCATTACACATGCGAACTCCGTGCATCTAGTCAAATTATATTATATACTTATTTTAGACTTAAAAACAACACATTAACTAAATAGTGCATCTTTACGATACAAAATGTAAATTTAGCCAAAAGATTATATTTACCACTTTTTAACCCGAAGATCTCACAGTAGCTGCACCATACATTTCTCTCTCACAGCCTCTCACACATCTGCACTGCTTGCTAGAGAGAAATCTCACCACACAGAATTAGTATTTCTTAAAGGGGCCACACCATATTTTTGTGTAATACAAGAAAATGGCTTTAAACCACTTGGCTAGAAATATATATATATATATGTATATATATATATACAGTGGGGAGAACAAGTATTTGATACACTGCTGATTTTGCAGGTTTTTCTACTTACAAAGCATGTAGAGGTCTGTAATTTCTATCATAGGTGCTCTTCAACTGTGAGAGACGAAATCTAAAACAAAAATCCAGAAAATCACATTGTATGATTTTTAAATAATTAATTTGCATTTTATTGCATGACATAAGTATTTGATCACCTACCAACCAGTAAGAATTCCGGCTCTCACAGACCTGTTAGTTTTTCTTTAAGAAGCCCTCCTGTTCTCCACTCATTACCTGTATTAACTGCACCTGTTTGAACTCGTTACCTGTATAAAAGACACCTGGAGGATGGATGGCGCCATGTATCGCGAGATCTTGTCCAACAACCTCCTTCCCTCAGTAAGAGCATTGAAGATGGGTCGTGGCTGGGTCTCCCAGCATGACAACGACCGAAAAACACACAGCTTGGGCAACTAAGGAGTGGCTCCGTAAGAAGCATCTCAAGGTCCTGGAGTGGCCTAGCCAGTCTCCAGACCTGAACCCAATAGAAAATCTTTGGAGGGAGCTGAAAGTCCGTATTGCCCAACGACATCCCCGAAACCTGAAGGATCTGGAGAAGGTCTGTATGGAGGAGTGGGCCAAAATCCCTGCTGCAGTGTGCAAACCTGGCCAAGAACTACAGGAAACATATGTAACGTACTTTTTTAAGGACCCGTCAATGTACACCTGTGTCAGACATGCTTGTGCAGCGTCTCGGATGTGTTGCGTCATAAACATAAAATGTTTAGGTCACTGTGTCAAGTTAAATATAGTTTAATACTTAATTTGTTTGCAGTCACGTGATTCTTAAATGCGCGAAATTCAGATGGAGGGCAGAAAGTGAAAAGCACAATGGACGAGATGAAGGAAAGTCCATATTTTACTAGTTTAGACGATATTATGCCAGAAAGGAATAAACAGAAAATCACAACATATGTTGGACTTGATCCTTATGTTTTGAAAAAGGAGCGACCAAGGTTAAAGTCAAACACAAAGGGCTTATCAAAGACCTCACAGCAGTAGTGGTGGCAGTGGTGGGATTGTGAATAGTACAGACCATAAACCTTTACTAAGTTTATTGAATGAACTGAAAGCTGTGCCGCAGATGGTCTCTCAAAGAATTATGAGATGGGCAGTGATGTTGGGGGCATATGAGTATGTCATTTCTTATAGAGCTGGCAAGGACAATGGAAATGCCGATGCCCTCAGTCGTCTTCCTGTTCCAGAGAAAGAATCGAAGGAGGATTATGTCTTGAGGTTGGACAGTGTTGTAACTCCTGTGACGACATCAGAGCAAATCAAGCAATGGACAACTCGAGATCCTGTCCTCTCTAGAGTGCGTGAGTATGTGTTTAAAGGTTGGCCTGATCACAGTAATACAAATGAATTTACACCTTATAAACAGAGACAACAAGAGCTCAGTGTTCAAGACGGGTGTGTGCTGTGGGGAGCTCGCATCATCATTCCAGAGCAAGGACGTTCAGGGTTGCTGGAACAGCTACATCAGTCTCACCCAGGTATGTCAAGGATGAAAGGCCTGGCCAGGAGTTACCTGTGGTGGCCAAATTTAGATGCTGACATTGAGGCCAGAGTAAAAGATTGTACTGTGTGTCAAGAACAGAGAAAAGCCCCTGTGGGTGCACCACTTCATCCGTGGGAATGGCCACGACAGCCATGGAGAAGAGTGCATATGGACTATACTGGTCCATTCCTGGGGAAGATGTATTTAATCTTAGTTGATGCCCATTCTAAGTGGATTGATGCATATCCAGTAAATTCAGCAACAACAGCGAATACTCTTGAGTGCCTCAGAAAGAGTTTCAGTACCCATGGCATTCCTGAAATGATGGTGTCTGATAATGCTCAGTGTTTTGTAAGTGAAGTGAGTAAAGAATTTATGTCTAGAAATGGCATAACGCATGTTACTTCTGCCCCGTATCATCCATCATCTAATGGTCTTGCTGAGCGGGCAGTCCAAACTTTTAAGAACCTTATGAAAAAAAGTTTTGGGAACACTATGGAGACCAAGTTGCATAGAGCATTGTTTAATTATCGTATTACACCCCAGTCTACAACGGGATTGTCACCTGCAGAAATGATGATGGGAAGGAAATTGCGATGCACTCTAGACAAAATGCATCCTGACTTCACCAGCCAAATTGAATTGAAACAACAAGTTCAAAAAGAGCAACATGACCAACATGCAAAATCTTGCTATTCTGAAGTAGGAGATACGGTGTACACTAGGAACTTTGGGTATGGACCAAAATGGGTGCAGGGAGTAATTCAGGAAATCACAGGACCTGTATCCTATAAAGTAGCAATAGGAAGTGCCCAAATAGTGCGACGTCATGTGGATCAATTATTCAGTCGACAACAAAAAGAGATACTGACTAAAGACTTTCAAGCGGCCCTGGGTGAACCTTGTGATTCTGATGTTGTGTCAATGGATGCTGATATTAAAATGCCTGAAATAACTCAGTACGGCGTCAACACTCAAATCTTCAGATAACTGGGAGCCTGAGAGTTTGAAATCTGGATGTCAAAGAAATCAATTGCCAGATTCACCCAGTACTCAAAGAATGCCTGAATTGACTCAAACTGCAGATAGAAATGAGCCTGAGAGTGCATCCTCTGGCTGTCTACGACGTTCAGTAAGAGAGAGTAAACCACCAGCATATCTTAAAGACTTTGTGACATAAAGAAATTGTGTCATCAAGAAGAACATTAGAACCTATTGAATTATGAATTGTGTGAAAAAAAAATAAAAAAAATAATTCACTGTAATATTGTCCTAGAAGATTTTGTGTCTTGGGAAAGGATTGCCTCTGAGTTAAGTGGAGGGGAACTGTTGTATGTTAAGGGTGGTATTGGGTTTGTCCAGTAGGGGGCGGTGGTGCACTGTGTTGTGGGCTGTAGCACTGTTAAAAGCAGAGAAGAATGCGCAGTGTGGGTGCTTGTGTGTGTATTGCTGGCAACGGAGATGAGTCCTAATAAAAAGAGACCATCCCGACGTTTCCGTGTTCTCTGAGTTTTTCCTTTGGTATCTACGATACAACATTTCAACTGAATACTTGCCTGCCATCGAGGCAGTACATATAAGCAACTGCCTTGTCCTCCAGACATCCTTCTACTCCAGAACACAAATTAAATGTATGGAGGCATACAACTTTTTTGTCCTGTGGATTAACCTAGCAACAAACATTAAACACTGCGGCACCTCTCGATGTTAGCGTTGTGGTAGTTTACGTGATTAGGTTAACCCCCCTCAAAGGTCCGCCGAAACGCCACTAAAGACATGGATCATCGTGAAACAAGACGGAGAAGTCAATGCAGCTCATTGCAATTGTATGGCAGGGTAAGTTATTTACGTTCGCCTGTAAAGGCTTTGTAATTCGCTTTGCTATCGTTAAGTGTTTTTGTTCAGTTACAGGGGTACAAAAAAAATAAAAAAACATTTCTTTAACTTTACATATTATGGACACAGCTAACGTTACATAAAAATAGCCACATAAGTTGTATTAACTTACCTTTGACAAAGTGCTCACTGCACACATGAGCATTATCCGACTCGGCTCCTCTAAACCGCAGACGCAGGTTGTCCAGCCTTATGAACAAAAACATTTGGTACACGATAAAAAGCTCCTTGTGGTTTCTCGGTTTGGTCGATTTGAGCAAAAGTAAACTATGCAAAACATAGGCATGTTGAGTTGTGATAGTGCTTGTATGCTAATAATCCTATGTAGAAAATCACTTCCTGCCCTCCAACTGCAATTTGCGCCACAGTGACGTGACGTCATGTGCAAACAGGCATTGCGATTAATTGCGTTAATTTTTTAACGCGTTATTTTGTATAAAATGAATCGCACGTTATTAACGCGTTAAATCGACAGCCCTACTTTAAAGAACAGATTTAATGGAGATGTTCTACATACAGAATGTGATCCTGTAGGACATTTTATTTATCAAGTAATTAAATATGTTGATAATATTTTAATCTTGGGAAATTTATATGGGTATAATAACTATAAATATTTTTTTTTGAATCCATAGAAAGTATATTTGTTGGATGTTAAATAAATATCCAAATGCCATTGTATTAGTTGGAGGGGATTTTAATATTATACTAAATAGAACAATAGATAAATGGCCACCAGTTCGACTTAACGTAAATAACAACAATCCTAAAAATGTTATGGATAAATTCAATCTTATATATATTTGGAGAACCAAATTATCACATAAAAATTCATTTAACTGGAGTAATAAAACTGTAATGCTGGGTGTAGAAGTAGGACAAGACAGAAGTGCGGATCCAAATGCGGTATTGTTTATTTAGCACAGAGTAAACAAAAGGGGTAAACACAAAGAAAAGTCCACGAGGGGAAAACAGGTAACTGAAAACACAATGAAACAGTCCAAACACGAGGGAACAGAAACACGAAACTGTAGACAGCAGGGTAACCTCAGACGGAACAGACATGGAACAGGGTAACCTCGGATGAACACGGATGAACACGAATGAACACGAATGAACACGAATGAACACGAATGACACAGTGTAGCATGGGCACGGACATGAAACGTCAACGATCGACAGTGACTAAACAAAGAAACAGGGTTTAAATGCACGGACAAAGTGGCGACTGAACGAGACACAGGTGGAAACAATGATGAGCGCAGGCAGTGAGGGAGAATGGGAATTGTGGGAAATGTAGTGAAACACACGGACAGTGAGACTCAGGGCGGACAACAGGGAAAACGTGACATGGAACGGGATCGGTGACGGGTGAAACGGAAAACACGGAGCGGACAACAAGAAAACGTAAAATAAACGTGATAGTGAAACAAAGAACAGAGGGCAGACAACACAGGAACGTAACATAACCCCTCCTAAAAGGACCGGATTCCAGACGGTCCTAAAGCCAAAAGAAAACCTACACAGAAGAACAAAAACAAAAGATCCAGGGAGTGAGGGGGTAGACCCAGGGGAACACAGACAGAGACAAGGGAGCACAAGGGGCACAGAGACAGACCAAGAAGGCACAAGGGACACGGAGACAGACCACGGGGGCACAAGGGGCAATTAGGCAGTCCACGGGGGCACAAAGGGAAATGAGACAGGCCACGGGGGCACAAGGGGCAATTAGGCAGTCCATGGGGGCACAAAGGGACAGGTTTGGGTGGTCTGGGAGGTGGCCATCGGACAGGGACAGGTCCAGGAGGCCTGGGAGATGGCCACAAGCAAGGGATAGGTCCAGGAGGTGGCCATCGGACAGGGACAGGTCCAGGAGGCGGCCTTAGGACAGGGACAGGCCCCGGGGGCGAAGCTGAGAGGGGCTCTGGAGACAAAGCTGAGGGAGGCTGTGGGGCCTCAGGAGGCAGAGCTGAGGGAGGCTCTGGGAGCTCAGGAGGCTGAGCTGAGTGAGGCTCTTGAGGAGGAACCGATGGAGGTGGCGCCATAGGAGGCTCTGGAGGCAGAACCGATGGAGGTGGCGCCGTAGGAGGCTTTAAAGGCGGAGGCCTGGAAGGCTCGAGTGACCTGAGAGGCGGAGGCCTGGAAGGCTCTGGAGGTGGAGCTGAGGGAGGCTCAGGAGGTGGAGCCGAGGAAGGTGGCGCCGTAGGAGGCTTTAGAGGCGGAGGCCTTGAAGACTCTGGAGGTGGAGCCGAGGAAGGCCTAGGAGGCGGAGGCCTGGAAGGCTCTGGAGGTGGAGCCAAGGGAGGTGGTGCCGTAGGAGGTTTCAGAGGCGTGGCCCTAGAAGGCTCTGGAGTCTCTGGGAGCAGAGCTGCAGGAGGCTCGGGAGGTGGAGCCGTAGGAGGCTCGGGGAGAAGGGCCGTGGAAGGCTCGAAAGGCTTGAGAGGCGGAGCCCTGGAAGGCCTGAGAGGCTTGAGAGGCGGAGCCCTGGATGGCTGGAGAGGCTTGTGGGGCAGAGCCCTGGAAGGCTCGAGAGGCGGAGCCCTAGAAGGCTCGAGTGTCTTGAGAGGCTTGAGAGGCAGAGCCCTGGGAGGCTCGAGTGGCTCGAGAGGCGGAGCCCTGGAAGGCTCGAGTGACTTGAGGGGCGGAGCCCTGGGTGGCCCGAGAGGCTTGAGAGGAGGAGCTCTGGAAAGCTCGAGAGGAGGAGCTCTGGAAAGCTCGAGAGGAGGAGCTCTGGAAAGCTCGAGGGGCTTGAGGGGCGGAGCCCTGGAAGGCTCGAGGGGCGGAGCCCTGGAAGGCTCGAGAGGCGAAGCCCTGGAAGGCTCGAGGGGCTTGAGAGGCGGAGCTCTGGGAAGCTCGGAGGGCGGAGCTCTGGAAAGCTCGGGAGGCGGAGCTCTGGAAGGCTCAGGAAGCTCGGAAGGCGGGGCTCTGGACAACCCGGAAGGCGGAGCTCTGGAAAGCTCGAGAGGCGGAGCTCTGGAAAGCTCAAGAAGCTTGGAAGGCAGGGCTCTGGAAAGCCCTGAAGGCGGAGCTCTGGAAAGCTCGTAAGGCGGAGCTCTGGAAAGCTCAGGAAGCTCGGAAGGCGGGGCTCTGGAAAGCCCGGAAGGCGGAGCTCTGGAAAGCTCGGGAAACTCGGAAGGCGGAGCTCTGGAAAGCTCGGGAAACTCGGAAGGTGGAGCTCTGGAAAGCTCGGGTAACTCGGAAGGTGGAGCTCTGGAAAGCTCTGGAGACTCGGAAGGCGGAGCTCTGGAAAGCTCGGGAGGAGGAGCCCTAGAAGACTCGAGAGACTTGAGAGACTTGGGAGGCGGAGCCCTGGAAGACTCGGGAGGAGGAGCCCTGGAAGGCTCGAGAGGCGCTGGCTCTAGGACGGGCACGACCACTGGCACTGGCTCTTGGACGGTCCTGGCTACTGGCGCCGGCTTTTGGACGGTCGTGGCTACTGGCGCCGGCCCTTGGACGGTCATGGCTACTGGCGTTGGCCCTTGGACGGTCATGGCTGCTGGCGCTGGCTCTTGGACGGTCATGGC
Organism: Xyrauchen texanus; assembly: GCF_025860055.1. Lineage (NCBI taxonomy): Eukaryota > Metazoa > Chordata > Actinopteri > Cypriniformes > Catostomidae > Xyrauchen > Xyrauchen texanus. The sequence goes on from NC_068296.1 coordinate 14,116,349, forward strand.
TGCTGGCGCTGGCTCTTGGACAGTCATGGCTATGGGCATTGGCCCTGGGACGGTCATGGCTACTGGTGCTGGCTCTTGGACGGTCGAGGCTGCTGGCGCTGGCTCAGGGGCGGTCGAGGCTACAGGCGCTGGCTGGGTGACCGTGGAATGCGCTTGCTTGGGTTCGCTGACCGTGGCTGATGAGGACTCAGGCTCGCTCACGGTGATGTGCAAGGACTCAGGCTCACTCACGGTGATGTTCGAGGACTCAGGCTCGCTCACGGTGATGTGCGTGGGCTCTGGCTCGCTCACCGTGACATGCGTGGACCGGGAGGCGGAAGCCCGTCTTCTCTCCCTCCTCCGGGCAGACGAAGTGGGCCTTGCTGGCTCATGGAAGGCGACTGGGGTGAGGGTGACCTCGTTGACAGGCGGGACTGGCGTGACAGGAAGCGCCATGGGTGACTGGAGAGTCACCACCGAGGGAGGCGAGGCAGGATCCTCCTCAGCGACGCCCATGGTTAACGGTGAGCCGCCGATCCGCAACGTTGCCTCCACAAATTCGCAGAGCTTCCACCCGCGCGTTGCCGATGGCAACCGCTCCCTCAGCGAGGCGTTCAGGTTGCCCCTGAAGAAACTTACCAGGATGTGGTCCGGGTAGTCAGCGGCATTCGCCAGCACAAGGAAGTCGCCAATGTGGTCTTCGAGAGGACGGTCCTCTTGTTCGAGGCAGAGCAGGTGATAGTTGGCCAGTTGGACCGCTGGATCCATTGTTGGTTCGATCGTTCTGTAATGCTGGGTGTAGAAGTAGGACAAGACAGAAGTGCGGACCCAAATGCGGTATTGTTTATTTAGCACAGAGTAAACAAAAGGGGTAAACACAAAGAAAAGTCCACGAGGGGAAAACAGGTAACTGAAAACAATGAAACAGTCCAAACACGAGGGAACAGAAACACGAAACTGTAGACAGCAGGGTAACCTCAGACGGAACAGACAGGGGACAGGGTACAGGGTAACCTCGGATGAACACGGATGAACACGGATGAACACGGATGAACACGGATGGACACGGATGGACACGGATGGACACAGTGTAGCATGGGCACGGACATGAAACGTCAACGATCGACAGTGACTAAACAAAGAAACAGGGTTTAAATGCACGGACAAAGTGGCGACTGAACGAGACACAGGTGGAAACAATGATGAGCGCAGGCAGTGAGGGAGAACGGGAATTGTGGGAAATGTAGTGAAACACACGGACAGTGAGACTCAGGGCGGACAACAGGGAAAACGTGACATTGGACGGGATCGGTGACGGGTGAAACGGAAAACACGGAGCGGACAACAAGAAAACGTGAAATAAACGTGATAGTGAAACAAAGAACAGAGGGCAGACAACACAGGAACGTAACAAAAACATGGTCTAGTCAATCTAGAATTGACTTGTGGTTATTGTCTGAGAGCTTTAACAAAGATTGTGTAGAAGTTTATATTATTTCTACTGCACAAACAGATCATAAAGCTATCAGTGTTAATATTAAATTCTCTAATACAAGTTGTTTTACTAATGGATTGTATTGGAAACTTAACAATTCACTGCTAATCAATAAATTTTTAATACTGCAGGGAGAATTTGTGATACTCGGGTTTGTGGGTCTGGATGAATTTGTGCTTACCGAGTATTATGCTTGGGTTTTTGGCTATTTTCCTTGTCTGTTATGGCCAATGAATAGAGGAGTCAGACCAAGACTTCTATGCTCAGAACTCAGGATTTATTCTGACATTTCTTTAACATTAAATCCACCTCATTCCACCTGATTACCTTATGCATTTACCCTCTCCCTCCAACTCTCTTCCTGTTCTCGCTCTCTCCGTTTTCCTGTGGAATCTAACTTTATTTAAACCTTTCCATTTCAGTTCTTACAATAATTAAAAACTCTTTGAAGGAACTAGGAAAAATTTTGTTTTGTTTTTTGGGCAAATACTTTACATTTTACTCCCAGTAACTGAATGTTTATAGTTTAATTATTCTCAGGATATTGTGCTATTTGTGCCTGATACTTAGAATAAAAAATATAAATTAATTAATTCATCAATCATTGCTATTATTAAAAGTTTTTCTCCTATGGTGGTTCCCCAATGTCTAAATAATGCTTTTTATTGTCCTGAAAGAAAGAAAGAAAGAAAGAAACAAACAAACAAAGAAAGGAAAAGAACCAAAAGTAAAAGAAACAAAGAAAATCTTAAAAATGTAAGGTTACAACAACACAACATGTCAATCATTATGTGTGCTATGACCTCTTATACTTCCCTAACGAATGCAATGTCTTCCTTTCTGTCTCTCCCTATCTCTTTTCACCCATGAATGATGTTGAAGTAGCTGACATGATCAGCTTGATTGTGCAGGGATATTTATTTTTTAAATTGGCCTAAAGCACATGGCTGTTTTATACTCAGGGGACATAAAACTGTCAATTGTCCATTTATTGAGTACTGCTTTGGTACTGACAGAGCAAAGAAGGGATAGGGCCTGACAGGTAGATGGTAATAAAGGAGATGACTTTGGCTATGTTATCTGTTATCTATGTTTGTCTATCTCAATCATATTTTATGTGGAAATGTATCATTAATACTGGGGAAAACATATTTTGGACACATCAGAAATGCAGATAAAATAAGATTTAATCGGGGTCATAACCATTTAGTGTATAAAGTGCTAAATTAATGTTGTGGGAAATGATAACAGTTTATTTCTATGAATCATTCATAAAGTATGGAAAGAAATTAAAAACATTTTATTGGTGGGTGCAGGGGAGAGCAAGATATAACATATGTCATTGCAGTATAAACAGTGGAAAGGTTATTTTTCATTTTTAGAAAAGTTTGACTTACAGTAAGTATTTCAATATTTCCTATCTGATATCAAATATCTCTTTGTATTTTTCTCAGGTCTAAGCAAAATTATGTAACACTTTGGAGTGAAGATACACAGCAGCAGCCCATAACTAGAGGCTAGAATGGCAAAAATCTCTACAGCCACTGTGTACTTCCCTGGTGAGCTAACATATGCTGGAACAAATGCAATCCACACAGCACAGAAGATCAACATACTGAAAGTAATGAATTTAGCCTCATTGAAATTGTCTGGGAGCTTCCGAGCAAAGAAGGCTAGTAGGAAGCAAACAGCTGCAAGCAGTCCAATGTAGCCCAACACCAGGGAGAAGGCTATCGAAGAACCCACATCACACAAAAGGATAATCCTGGCAGTTTCACGGTTCATGAGCTTGATTGGGATGGGAGGTGCCACGCACAGCCACGTGGAGCAAATCACCACTTGCACAGCTGTGCTCAAGAAGATAATGCCACGCTGCTGCAGTGGGCCAAACCATTTCATAACATTACTGCCAGGTTTATTGGCTCTGAAGGCCATGAGTACCACCACAGTCTTACCCAGGATGCAGGATAGGCAGAGAGAGAATGCAATACCAAATGCAGTGTGGCGAAGCCCGCAAGACCAGGACGTGGGCTGCCCAATAAAAGCTAGTGCACACAGAAAACAAAGCCACAGTGAGCTGAGAATGAGGAAACTGAGCTCAGAGTTGTTGGCTCGGACAAGGGGTGTGTTGCGTTTGCAGGCAAATATCAGAACAACTGCGAGTGTAAAACAGGACCCCAGGAGCGCCACAGCCATCAAAGTGATGCCCATGGTGTCACTGTAGGAGAGGAACTCGATCGGCTTTGGGATGCAGGTGTCTCTTCTAGTATTGGACCAGAACTCAGGCAGGCATTTTACACACTCTAAGGCATCTAATACATAAAAGAACAGTATTTAATTTGTTTTAAATACCACAACCATTAGAAGTATTTGTGTACATATAATTGTGTAATATGTTAGAGTTAAAAAATCGAAAATAAAGAAAAAAGAAAAGAAAACATAGAAAACAAATCTTTTCCTTTCCTATCATGCTTTCTTTGTCCATAGTGGCAAATTTTATTTTACACTAAACATGTAATCGTACTTGTATGTCCTCCATAGCTATAGTTCTGGAATACACACACAAACATCAGCAGAGTTGAGCTGATTGGGGACACACCTGTCTGATTGCTAACCTCCCCAGCTGCACAGAGAATGCAGTCAAAGCAGCAGAGAGGAAAGTTTGGCCTGGTAGCCCTTCTTGTGCCTGGAGGACAGCTGGTGCTGCAGACAGACACAGGGACCTGCAATTCAGAGAGCAGATCAACTACAGAGATATACATCATAAAATTAATACTTAAATACCCTGCAAATACAAGAGAAAAGACTGAAAATCTCTAGATTTGTCTAATTTAATATTTTTTTTTCATTTTTCATAATAAAAATAAAAAGTTATATCAGTACAAATTTGAAAAGTTATTTCAGAATTTTTTGGAATTTGTTATGTCCCCATTTTGGTGACAGCATGGACTCCACATGCTTTGCACAACCTGATGATCCATGTTATCCAGCATGATTTGAGAATGTTCTAAAGCGTATCTTGTGTGCAACAAGTTAAACTCAATCAACAGCATGTATGCCATAATGCTAAATACCAAAAACATTTATTTAGATTTATTTTTATTTTTTAAATAAAGCAAACAGCAAAGTTACAGTGTAGCACTTACAATGGAATTGATTAAGGGCCTCTTTGTGAAGGGTTTAAAGGCAAAACTTTCATTTTATGTAATTTTATAAAAGCACTTACAGTAATTATTCTGTTAATAATAATGTATTATTTGAGATGTAAAGTTTTAAAATCGTAATATTTACAGTCATTTTAAGGTTTTAGGGTTTGTTGACTTTATATTGTAATGGCAATGAAGTTGTAAAATTGGCTATAACTTTACACAGAAAAGGATAGTAAGTGATTTTATTGCACTAAAATCATGTTGACATGCATATTTTTTTACGTCTTGTTGCTACACATTGGAAACAATGTGTATTTTAACATTTACTGATTGGCTCCATTCACTTCCATTGTAAGTGCCTCCCAGTAACCCGGATTTTAGCTTTTATTAAAGAAAAGGAGGGGCAAGTCAAAATTAACTTTTGTGGTAATCAATATTATTCCACAAATACTGCCGATTGAGCCTTACTTGTATTGAACCTGGAATATTCCTTTAAATGAAAAAAAAAAGTCCCAGATTTTTTGTCGTCTCACACTTTTGGACTTCACTGTATGTATGGAAATGGAGGGAAAGAAAAAGAAAAAAGAACCAGATTGAAGAATGAAAGATCTTACAGATAACTAATAACATAAAAATTAAACCATAATTCACTGTGGAGTATTACTTGTCTCTGGTTGCCATTCCAGGTGATGTTTTTCTCTTCAATCACTAGTTTAAGCTGCATCGTTTCATCAAACCTCCCCACAGTGGCATACTGCACCACTCCATTGCCACTGAGCTGCCAGTTGATGAGATCATACATTGCCACAGGATCTCCGTTATTGTCAAACTTAGTCTCCTCACCAAACTCATTAGTGAAGTGGACATGCTTTAAATAATGCAAGAGCTGCATGTGTGTGAATGAGTGAGAAACAGAAAAATCGAATAAGAGAGGGATCGAGAGAGGTAATTTAAAACAGAAACAGTAACATCAGCTCCACCTTCATTATATTAACAACATTAAACTCAATGAGATATAAATCTTAAGTAACAGCACATATAAAGGTGAAATAAAAAAATTAATTGAGATTTTTGTTTACCTGCCATGGCTGTATGCTGCTGGAGTTGGGGCACGATCCCCCTGCAAATGGTCCTTTGCCTGGTTCACAGTGCAGCATTGAATCCAGAGCATGAGCAATGGCATAAACTGCCTTATAAACATTATAGGAGATTCTGAGCTGAGAGACATCTGAGTAGATGTTACCTGTGTTGGCCAGTACTTCTGAGCCATTACAGTTGGGTCTAAGAGAGGAACTGTCAATGCCTTTACCTAGAGAGCACTTAAACATCTCTTCCCAGAATTGCAGAACGAATGGGTCCTGAGGGTATTTGAAAGGATGCAGCCGTAGCAGAAAAGACTGCAGGCCGGGAATATCAGATCTGCGAATGGCATAGCCCATGGAGCCCTGCAAGATGGAGTGGAATTCAGGGGTGGAGAGGACGGCCGCTGTGATCCAGGCTTCGCTGGCCAGCCATTGGATTCCAGTGAGGTTTTGTCGTAGGGCCTCCGAGAAGAGAGCCCTTGCATCTTGCTCAAGAGCAAAGACCAGCACCACACGGGCCCCTGAATCATAAATCCTCTCTACAATCCTGGACATTTCTGCTTGTTCATGGTTTTTTGGAATAATTTCATAAAAAGCAATACATGCACCTACTTTGGTCACCTCATCATTAAAGATTTGGGCACCACCACGACCATAAGCATCATCCCCCGCAACAGTCCCAACCCAGCTCCAACCGAAGTGTTTCACCAGTTGTGCAAGAGCATCCACTTGGAAAAAGTCACTGGGCATTGTTCTTAGAAATGCAGGGAACTCTAATTTATTGCTAAGACATGCACAGCTGGAGAAATAGCTTACCTAGAGGACGGGAGAGGGAATAATATACAGTATTAAAGAACATGAATATACCTTGAAATAATATGCAGTTGCATTAAAAATGCACAACTCACCTGTGGAACATGAAAAACACCTAGAAAGCGTGCAACCACTAGGGATAATGTTGATCCTCCATCACCAATGAGAACAGACACTCTGCCTCGGCACTCTGGATTCTGTTTGCCCTCTTCATTCTTGCTCATCAGGGCCAAGGCTGTGTGGAGGGCATGGAAATGTGTACTGCATGAGTCATAAATCTTATAACCCAGAGTTAAGTTGGTCAGGAGGCGTTGATCTCGGTTGATCTCCTCTATGGCAAAAATCATTGTCTGCATCCATCTAAAGCTTCGAAAATTAAACCTTTTGGGACAGAGAACATCAAATAATCACCAAATTATTATATTATTTTACCTTTTTTAACATTTCTAAATGGCTTAACTATCAACAAAAAATGCTTAACAAAATACTTTAGAATTAAGACACAGAATACAAGTCTTAAATTTCAAATGTAATATCCAAATAAACAAAAATTCCAAGAAAAGCCATTAAATATCAATTCAGCATTGTAATGTTTTATGGTAGGAATCCATTGATTGACTGACCCCGAGCACTGCGTAGAATGTGGCTTTGCAGTAAAAGATTGCAGAACATTTAGCACAGTGTCGTGTAGAGAGAATAGGCCACCGATTGTGATATCTCCCTCACTGGCCAGCACAGGCAGGTCTGAGGTGCTGCGGATAAGTCGGCAGGTCTGAAGAAGCTGGGAAGACATCGTAGTGCTGATGTACAACATCATTAAACACATGTAAGCACCCTGAAACGTCATCCTTTCTTTGTTGATGAACTTTACAGCTTGAACCATGTTATACACCACTCTACAGCTTTAATGCACACCACAGTGGCATTTTCTACATGACATACCTGTATTGGCAGTTATACATACAAATACATAAAGACACACTCTAGCTCACTCCTAACTTAGTCTACACAAGATTCACCCAAGCCCACCTTTATACTGCTCCTTTAAAGCAACCTTGCATAAACTATCCATATACTTCCCTTGAGGAAATCACTAAACGGAAATAAATCATATCACTCACAGTAAATGCACACACCCCAAAAATAAAACATTAATGCACCACTCTTTGCACAAACAATCCTAATGGTGTGAAAGTTGGTTTGAAAAAACACATTTTGAGAAAAAATTAAATATGGTTAATCACAAACCTTTTATGTCAATATGCCTCAGACACCCACCCTCATAAAAATTTATATTTTGCTTAATGAATGATCCCCCGTAAATAATAAATGCGGCAAGATAAGGGCAAAAAACTACAAAAACCTAATAGTGTTTTCCTTTACAAAACTGTATAAAGCCTACCCTACCATTAGAGAACTCAGTCTGGTGGCTTACTGGCTCATTACAGGTCATTAAGCATCACATGGGGGTATTTTATCACAGTAAGTGCTGCAGGCTATATTCTCACAAACACACAGAAAACAGAGGTTTGCTGAAGTGTAGCTCCAGGCTATAGTTTTCATTGTCTTCACCTATAATATCCACAGGAGGCTGCTGCTGTACACTAAGAGCGCCAATGATGAGCTCTCCCAGGATCAGCTCAGATATCAGCACATATATTGATATGAAGGAAATTATTGTACACTGCTAGTTTTATCTGTAACTGAGAGTTAAGATTTAAAAAGCTAAATAACACATGTGTGTACGTTGAAGGACACTTTTTCCCCTGTTTTGTGGGTGAATGGAATTCACTGGGTGGGTTGGAATGGAATTCAATGGAATTTGTACAGGTACGTAGAAATCACAAAAAAAAAAAATTAAGCACAAAAGGCTAATGGCTCTCGTTTGACATTTTGCTTCATAATTTTTCTGGGGACACTCACAGAGAGGGCCTGAAAATCATTAAAAAAGTTACATTAAATTTGAAAGCTTAATTTCCCATGGGTTCCCTTTGGGAATTTCCATTGGGTTTTGAATAGAGGATTTTCAGAGTGACTGTTCAGCTAGGTGTTAATAGCACCTGCCTCACAGCGTGGCTATTTGCACTCGGTGGTAACATACATTTATGACAAACTGTACCATTACTGTACTGTAAAAAGTGATTTGGGTGTCAAGTAAATTTGATTAAAACAACTAACATGAAGTTTAAAAATATTAAGGATAGTTAATTTTTGAAATTGTGGATCTGCATTGTATAAAATATATAGGGTACATTTAAATAATCCATTTAAGAGAGAAGACAACCTAATTATTTTGGGAAAATGTGTGCTTTTTTGTGATTTGATTGATGGATGCCAATTCAACAAATACAATTAAGAGAGAAGAAAACCTAATTATTTGGGGCAAATTTTTGCTTTTTTATGATTTGGTTTACGGACACCAATTAATCGTCAGTGTAGCAGTGGTAAGAGAAACCATGTGACTGAATGATGGGTCCCAGTGATGTTGTGTATATGGAGAAGAGAAGTGGCCCAAGCACTGGTCCCTGAGGTACCCCAGTAAGTAACTGATGTGGCTTAGATACCTCACCTCTCCAGGCTACCTTGAAGGACCTATCTGAGAGATAGGAGGTCAACCAGTCAAGCACAGTTCCTCTGATGCCTAGAGTAGAGAGGGTGGAGAGAAGGATCTGATGGTTGATTGTGTCAAAATGCACAGAAAGGTCCAGCAGAATCAGAACGCATTATCTGTATTCAGCTTTTGCCTGTCTCAGCGAGTCTGTGACAGACAGCAGGGCAGTCTCGGTGGAGTGTCCACTTTTGAAGCCTGACTGATTGTCATCCAGCTGCTTGTTTTGTGAGAGATAGGCAGAGATCTGATTGGAAACTGCCCTTTCAAATGTTTTTGCCATGAATGGGATAAGAGAGACTGGTCTGTAGTGTTCTATCTGTGTGGGGTTAAGTGCAGATTTTTTTCAGCAGTGGGGATACTCAAGCCTGCTTAAATGTAGTGGGAAAAGTGCCTGTAAGTAGAGATGTGTTAATTATCTGTGTAAGTGCATGTAGAATGGACAGAGAGATGGCCTGGAGACGGTATGATGGAATGGGGTCAAGGGAACAGGTGGTGGGGTGGTTGGAGTGGAGGAGTTTAGAGACCTCAGTGTCAATCAAAGGAGAGAACATAGACAATAATAGTTGCATACAGGAGCCAGGTGTTTGACAGGGTGTGGTGCTGTGAATATATTGCTGATGGTTTTAACCTTATTTGTAAAAAATGTGGCGAAGATATCTGCTGTCAGTGATGTGTCAGGTGGTGGAGGGGGAGGACAGAGAAGTATGTTGAATGTTCTAAACAAGGTACGAGTGTCTGTGGTGCTGTTGATCTTGATCTGGTAATAGGTGGTTTTTGCAGCTTTAATGTTATCTGAAAAAGTTGCAAGCAGAAGCTGATATTTGATCTGCTGGATCTTTAGATTTCCGCCATCTCCCCTCAGCTGCTCTGAGATCCGTCCGATGTTCACGAAGAACGTCAGACAGCCAGGGGCTGGGTGGTGTAGTACGTGCTGGTCTAGAGGAGAGTGAGGACAGATGTTATCTAGATAGGTTGTTAAAGTAGAGTTAAGTGTGTTTGTGTCAGTGTTTCCATCAAGTGTGGAAAATACATTTATTGTGGGAAGAGAGGTAGAGACATCAGTGGAAAGGCGAGAGGGTGAGAGTGAATGGAGGTTACGGTGAAAGGAAACCAAAGGTGGAGTCGGTTTTAATATAGATGGGAGACTACTTAACTGTAACACTTGTGCCCTGAAAAAGCAGAAAGAGATGCTGGATTCAGCACTTTGGGAATGTCTTTTGGGAGTGACCAGCTGTGAATATGTGTGCAACACATCAATGAAATTGACTAGAACCTTTATAGACTCTGTTGGTGACATCATCAGAATGCGCCAGTACCAGGGCTATAAAAAGACGTGCCACATTTGCATCATCTGGTATATTTGTCTGAAGAGCAGTCCTGGGACATCCTCAGTGTGGCAATGAAGCACAGCATCTCATTCTACTTTTTCAGGGAACAAGGGTAACAGTTAAGTAACCTGAGAAGTTCCCTGTCAAAAGCTACACTTAATGCCAGGCTTGATTCAGCACTTTGGGAACGAGAATACCCACACCGCCACATGGTGGGTGTCTGGACCCCTTACGGTTGAGAAGTTTGTGCTCACAAGAACACGAAAAGGTCTCAGACATGAGCTTGTGATGTTGACTCAAGGACGTGAGAGCCCGGAGTGGCATGAACTTCCAAACTATACAATTTTTTGAATGTGTGCAGAGAGGACCAGCCTGCCACATTACAAACATGCTGCAGAGGGGCACCCCCTGCCAAAGCTTTAGAAGAAGTGACCCCCCTGGTAGACCCCCCTACTGGCAAAACTTGACTGCACACCTCATAGGCAAGGGCAATAGCGTCTCTCACCCAATGAGACATTGTCTGTTTTGTGGCGGCCGCCCCTTGTTACTGCCCCCCCATGACAAACACATATTTGCCCTGACATACACCACCGGCAAGTACAGTGGATGTAGGCCTGAAGTGCACGGACTGGACACAGTCTGAAAAGTTTCTCCTGATCCGGCATTATAAACGGCGGGGGAAAGAATGCCTCAAGAGTGACCGGATGTATGGTCATGAAAGGAACCTTAGGCAGGTAGTCAGGATGAGGATGCAATATCGCTTTCACCATTCCTGAGGCAAAGTCTAAGCAGGATGTCAAGACAGACAGAGCCTACAATTGCCCAATTCTTTTCATAGAAGTAATAGCCATAAGAATACAAATCTTTAGAGTCAGGAGCTTGTCAGACACTGACTCTAGAGTTTCACAGGGGGTCTCAACTAGACCCTCAAGGACTATAACTAAGTCCCATGAATTGATCCTGGTTGTAACGGGAGGCCTCAGTCGCCGAACAAAGCGAGTAAGCAAGGGATGTTTCCCCCAGTGGTGCCCCGTCAATCAAGGCATAGCAAGCAGACAGGGTGGCCACATAAATCCCTGAGAGTGGTGGGGCGTGTGCCTACTAATACTACTCCTGCAGGAAGTCCAGAAATGAAGCAGTCTGGCAGTTAACTGGATCTGCATTACATGCAGTACACCACCTCTCATGTTTCAGGGGCCAAACATGAAGGTTCCACAGCTCGGGCCGGGCATTAAATATTATCCCTGCACTCTAGACAGAAGGTCCCTCCTCCCCGGTATCACCCAAGGTGAACGGTTGAGGAGAAATATTATCTCCGAATACCATACTCTGTTTGACCAACTCGGTGCTATCAGTAATAGGCAAGTAACAACACAATTTAAAATGAGATTGTGATGATGATGTTTAGGAATTTAGGGTAGACAGCGTGACAAGGCAAAAACATAATCTCTGCCACTTCCTTGGCAGAAGTAATACATAATAACTATGCTATCTGTACCTGGATAGGCTTTGCCTCCCTGAAAATCCTCCTGCAATTTCTTTTTTTGGACAGAGGCTGGTGCAGGAGACTTGGATGTATGGGCATCTTCTTGTTCCCTTTACAAAAAGCTTCACTAGGATGCTGCGCTGAGAAAAGCGCTTTGGGAACAATCCTACATTGTGACCAGCTGTGAATATGTGTGTAACACGTCAATGAACATTGACCGGAATTTATAGCCTCTGCTGGTGAGATCATTGGACGCACCTGTGGCCAGGCTATAAATAGATGCGTCACCAGCGTGTCGTCAGATCCATTTTTTTCAGAGCCCATTCTGTGTGTGTGTGTGTCTCACAAGCCTATCACAAACTTTCTTTCCTCTGCTAGGAGAATTTGGTTAGGCATTGCACAGTGAACCTTTTCTCCTATCTCTGCTTTCTATAAATATATATATAAATCGAGAGAGAATGACTGAGAATCAGAGTAAATGATGCATGTTAACTTGTTTACGCTCTATTGCCGAGAGGGATACGCATCAGTTTTGCTTTGTTTGTTTGGGGGAGAGCATGCTGCTCTCGCGTTGGAGCGGGGCGGGTGCGAGCATTGCGATCTGCTTTTGGGCGAAATGCTTCGCGCTCACCTCGCTTCCGGGAGTCAGTGCCCACTCTTTTATCGTGGGGCTCTCGCATATATCTGGCTGAGGAGCGAGAGACGGGTCCGTCCCTATCGCTTGCTCTCTCCCTAGATCCAGCTGTTCAGCACCCCCCCTTCGTTTCACAAGGGGGGGTGCTGAACCTCTGTACATTCCACGCATAATAATAAAGCGGCTGAGAAAATACTTGAGGTGGTTACTCGGGCTGTGGCCAGACTACAGCTAGACTGGCCACGCGAACAAGAGACCCCCCAAACGCTCCAAACTATAAGACAGATTTCTGTCTGGTGGCTAAAAAAAAAAAAAAAAAAGGAAGGGAATGCTATATTAGTCCCTTCCTTTCTTTGATGACCTCCATGACAAGCTTTCTCACTCATGGAGGAACCCATATACTTCCCGTGTCCACGTACCCTCAACATCTTTATACTCGACTATCGTGGGTGCTGAGACACGGGGGTATTCAATGATGCCGCCGGTCGAAGAGACGCTTGCGGACTATCTCTCGCCGGATTCTGCATCGTCTTTTAAAAAGCCCTCTCTCCCCACAAAGCCTTGTAGGATGACCTTCACTTTAGTGGGGAGGGCTTATCAAGCAGCAGGTCAGGCTGGTGCTGCTCTGCACACAATGGCTGTATTACAGGCCTACCAGGCTGACCTGCTGGATGACCTGAGTGCACTTGACGAGCGAGCTATTTCGTCGAGCCACAGATCTTTCTCTCAGCGCGACCAAGCAAACAGCCCGTGCTATTGGCTGGTCTATGTCTGCCTTGATCAGCGTGGAGAGGCACCTTTGGCTCAACCTATCGGGCATCAAGGACAAGGGTAAAGTTTTCCTCCTTGATGCCCCGGTTTAGCCTTCTGGTCTATTTGGAGACGATATGAGTTCGGTTATCTCCAAGTTCCAGGAGGCAAAAAGCCACGAGGAAGCCTTCGGGCAGCTCTTTCCTCGCCGTACTCAGGGGGCTGGTCCGTCGATCACTCAGACCCGCCTCGGTCCTGTTAGAAGGGAGGCTCAATAGCAAAGCATGGCGAGTCGTGCTCCCCCTCGCGGTGACTGGGGACAGTCTCGTCGTCCTCAACAGCCCCCAAAGCAAGATTTCAGGACCCTAATTTCTAAAAGAAAGAAACCCTGATGGTCTTGCGCCTAGTCTTCTGGGGGTAGCTCCCCTCAGGATGGGGCGCGTGCACCACTTCACCCCTACCGGTACCCACACGAAACCTCTCCATTCCCGCCGCCTTCGGTGTTTCGGGAGGTAGAAGTTCAAATCAAAAAGTTGGTTGTTTCGCTGCTTTCTGCATTTATCCAGGACACGGAACACTCAACACCCCCTCAACAGGAAGTGTTAAAAAATTAATACCCATCTCTGAGAACCTGGCAGCATAGAACTTCTGCCAGATATTTTACGTGGGTCCTAAGATCAGTAGAAAAGTGCTACAGAATTCAATTCGCTCGCCGCCCTCCGTGTTTCAATGGCGTGGTCTCCAATACTGTAAACCAGATCAGGCATGTCTAATGTGGGACAAACTGCAAAATCTCTTGGTTATAGAGGCCACATAACGTGTTCCTCTTCCAGAGAGAGAGTCAGGTTATTACAGCAAATACTTCCTTGTTCCCAAGGAGGGTGGAGGGGTTGCGTCTGACCTTAGATCTTAAGGCTTGAACTGCCCAGTTTGGGTGTTCAAGCCCAAGATGCTGCCTATCGAGACGATCGTGACACAAGCCCAACATCACAAGCCCAACATCACTTCTTCTCTTAGAAGTTCTGCCATAACACAGGAAGTTCCGGAGGTTCGCTTCGGGGGCGAACTTCCATTATCGGGTTCTTCCATTCGGCCTAGCCCTTTTTACCAGCACATTCACAAATGCAGGATGCAGCGCCGGCTCCTTTGCGACTCCGGGGCATCCGCATTCTGAATTACATAGACGACTGGCTGATCTAGCGCAGTTCCAGGAACTGGTAGTTCAGCACATGGATATCGTCTTAGCTCATCTAGTTTCTCTGGGGTTGAGGCTCAACGCCAAGAAAAGGATCCTCTCTCCCACTCTGGTCTTTCAGGGGACCGTATGGAGTTCGATCACAATGCGGGCACAACTGTCTCCCGCTAGAATCGAGTCCACTAAAAATACCCTGAGCGAAGTCAGGCTAGGTCAAAGTTGTACTAGGTCTCAGGCCGACTGCGTCCTCGGTGATCCCTCTGGACCTTCTGCTCATGAGACATTTTTGTTGTGGCTCAAAGCCTGGGGGGTTTCTTCCAAGGGCCAAATCCCCTAGGCTAATAAGGGTTATGCGCTGCGGGCTTCGTTACCTTTCAGACCCCGGTTTCTTACCTTGGGTCCCACTCTAGGTCGCAGGCTGCTAACAACAGACGCCTCCCTGATGGGCTGAGTAGTGGCCTTAAGTGGTCATCCAGCTTAAAAGGAATAGGAGGGTCATCACCTCGGTTGTTACAGTAACTGCCTCGAGTTTATGGCTGTATTTCTGGCCCTGAAATACTTCCTCCTGAGGCTGCCATGTCTTGGTGCGGGTAGGCAATATAGCGGTAGTCTCTTACATAAACCATCAGGGAGTTCCACGTTCATGTCAGCTGAATTTCTTGCACGTCGGATTCTCCTTGGGGCCCAGGGCAGCTCCTGTCACTCAGGGCAGTTTATATCCCTGGATGCCCGTATATGCAAGCAGATTTACTGTCCAGACAGAAAATACCGACGGCTGAGTGGAAACTCCACCCTGAGGTAGTGGGTGAGATTTTGCACAGGCAGAAGAGACCTCTTCACCTCTATGAACAGCGCAATGTCTCCTCTACTTCTCCCCGAGCCACCCAGCCCCCTTGGGTCTAGACGTAGAGGCACATACATGACCCAAAATGCGTCTGTATGCGTTTCTTTCCCTAGTTTTTCTGCTCCCGGGAGTCTTGGCCAAGATTCGCCAGCAAGGGTTTAGCCTCCTACTGATAGCACCGCGCTGGCCGAACAGGGTATGGTTCTCGGAGCTAATTCCTCCCCTCGACGGCTCGCCTCGGGCGATTCCGAACAGGAAGGACCTTCTTTCTCAGGCCCAGGGGAATGTATTTCATCCCCGGCCCGAATTGTGGAACCTTCTCATGCTTGGCCCCTGTTGGGTTCCAACTGAGGTACACAGGGCTTTCTCCTGAGGTCATCGAGACCATTTTAAGTGCTAGGGCTCCCTCCACTTGGAACAAATCTGGGTAGATTTTTCGCCTGTATGAAAAGCACAATGTCTCATGTACTCCCCGAGTCACCCAGTCCCCCCTCTGGGGCTGAACACGGCGGCGCATACATGGCCCAGAATGCACCTGTATGCGTTTCCCTTTATTAAAAGTTCATGTTACAGAACCAGTTAACTGCCAGATCGCTTCAGTTCTGGACTCTCTGCCTGAAGAACCGTCAGCAGGCTTATGCCCCACCACTCTCAGGGTCTATGTGGCCGCCACTTCGGCTTGCCATGCCTTGATGGACGGAGAGCCCTTCAGAGGCACCCTATACTCGCTCGCTTCATTCGTGGAGCCATGTGACTGTGGCCTCCTGTTAGGACCATGACCTCTTCATAGGACTTGGCAGTAGTCCTTGCGGGTCTGGTTGAGACCTCCTTTGAACCTCTAGAGTCAGCATCTGACAGACTTCTGACTCTCAAGATGGTTTTTCTTATGGCGATTATCTCTCTAAGCCTTCTGCTCCCCGCCGTTTGCAATGCCGGAGCAGCAAGGACTTCACAGACTGTGTCTAGTCTGTGCCCTTTAGACTTATGTCCACCACACTAGCCAGTGGCATAAGTCAGGGCAACTATTCGTTTGCCATGGGAGCCGCAACCGGGGGGCTGCCACCTCCAAGCAGACTATGTCACATTGGGTGAGAGATGTTATTGCCCTGGCCTACGAGGCGCACAGTCAAGCTTCGCCAGTAGGTATCAGGGCTCACTCCACCAGAGGGGTTGCCTCCTCTAAAGCCTTGGCTAGAGGGGTCCCTCTGCAGCAAGTTTGTGATGCGGCAGGCTGGTCCTCTCCACACACATTCAGAAAATGTTATAGTTTGTTTGTTGATGCTACTCTGGGTTCTTATGTCCTTGAGTCGACATCTCGAGCTCATGTCTGCGGCTTGGGTATTCTCATTCCCAAAGCTCTTTTCTCAGCGCAGCATCCTAGTGAAGCTTTTTGTAAAGGGAACATCTCGGGTTACGTAGTGTAACCCTTGTTTCCTGAAAAAAGCGGAACAAGATGCTGCGCTTCTTTGCCGCACTGGGATGTCCCAGGACTGCTCTTCAGAAAAAATATATCTGACAACACGCTGGTGACGCGTCTATTTATATCCTGGCCACAGGTGCATCCAATGATCTCACCAGCCGAGGCTATAAATTCAGGTCAATGTTCATTACACATATTCACAGCTGGTCACAATGTAGGATTGTTTCCAAAGCGCTTTTCTCAGCGCAGCATCTCGTTCCGCTTTTTTCAGGGAACAAGGGTTACACTACGTAACCCGAGACGTTTTTTATCAGCCTCCTTATAACTTTCAGGGTGTGTTGTTTGTAAATGTTTAAATAGGTTACACGTGTTGGTGCTCTGTGGCATTTCTTGTCACAAATATTGCATCTTGCTGTATTTTTATCTGCAGGTGAAATGTAGCACCACACCACGGTACATTTCCTTTCTGCCATTCTCTTCATCTCTCTTTGTTTGATGAGGAAAGTGTGCGACTGTGTTCGGCTGAACGCTCACTTTTCACAGTCATGTGAAACGGGCCAGTTAAATAAGTCAAGGGTGTTTTGGCACAAACGTTATACAAAAGTACTGAAAATGTTTGGAAGTGATGCAGCAACCCATGTTGTGTATGTATATAATTTTATTAACAATATTTTTTTTAAGGAATCAATACCAAATAAGTAGCTTGTGAGTATCGATGTATCGATCCTGCATTATCAATGTGCCCATCCCTGAAACACACACACACACGTTCTACGAACTGCAGAACGCTCACCCCAACAGACTGTTTATTGTCGCCGGAGATTTCAACCATGCGAATCTCAAGACAGTGCTCCCTAAATTCCATCAGTATGTGGACTTTGCAACGAGAGGGGTGAACGCACTTGATCTTGTTTCCACAAACATCCCAGGCGCGTACCGGGCGGAGCCCCGCCCCACCTCGGCTACTCAGACCACATCTCTGTTATGTTAATTCCAGCATACAGACCGCTCGTCAGACGCACAAAACCACTTCAGAAGCAGGTGAAAACCTGGCCAGCAGGAGCCATCTCTGCTCTTCAGGACTGTTTTGAGTGTACTGACTGGCACATGTTCAGGGACGCTGCAACATATGGCGATTCTACCAACTTGGAGGAATACACAGCATCAGTGACCAGCTACATCAGCAAGTGCATTGATGATGTCACTTTCCCAAGACCATCACCACACGCTCCAACCAGAAGCCGTGGATGACTGCGGAGGTGCGCACGCTGCTGAGGTCCCGAGACTCCGCCTTCAGAGCAGGCGATAAGGCAGCCCTAAGAACAGCTAGGGCCAAACTGTCACGGGCAATCAGAGAGGCAAAGCGCGCACACGCCCAGAGAATCCACAGTCACTTCCAGGACAGCGGTGACACGCGGCGCATGTGGCAGGGCATCCAGGCCATCACCAACTACAGGACAACATCAGTTGCCTGTGACAAAGATGCCTCCCTTCCAGATGCACTGAACGACTTCTACGCTCGGTTTGAAGTGCAGAACGACATGGTGGCGAGGAAGACCACCCCTCCTCCCAACGACCAGGTGCTCTGTCTTACCACGGCAGATGTGAGGAAAACTCTACGTAGAGTCAACCCACGGAAGGCTGCTGGACCAGACAACATTCCTGGCAGAGTGCTCAGAGGGTGTGCAGACCAGCTAGCAGATGTTCTTACCGACATCTTCAACATCTCTCTGAGCAGCGCCGTCAGTCCAACGTGCTTCAAGGCCACCACCATCATCCCCATGCCAAAGAAGTCTTCAGTGTCCTGCCTCAACGACTACCGTCCTGTCGCACTTAGACCCATCATCATGAAGTGCTTCGAGGGGCTCGTCATGAGGCACATTAAGACCCAGCTGCCCCCCTCACTAGACCCACTACAGTTTGCGTATCGTCCAAACCGTTCAACGGACGATACCATCGCCACAACCCTCCATCTGGCCCTCACCCACCTAGACAATAAGGACTCATAGATTTCAGCTCAGCATTCAACACAATCATTCCCCAGCACCTGATTGGAAAGCTGAACCTGCTGGGCCTGGACACTTCCCTCTGCAACTGGATCCTGGACTTGCTGACTGGGAGACCTCAGTCAGTCCGGATCGGGAACAGCATCTCCACCACCACCACACTGAGCACTGGGGCCCCCCAGGGCTGTGTGCTCAGTCCACTGCTGTTCACTCTGCTGTCTCACGACTGTGCAGCAATACACAGCTCGAACCACATCGTCAAGTTCGCAGATGACACGACCGTGGTGGGTCTCATCAGCAAGAACGACGAGTCAGCATACAGAGAGGAGGTGCAGCGGCTGACGAACTGGTGTAGAGCCAACAACCTGTCCCTGAATGTCAACAAAACAAAAGAGATGGTTGTTGAATTTAGGAGAGCACAAGGTGAACACACTCCACTGAACATCGACGGCTCCTCTGTGGAGATCGTCAAGCGCACCAAATTCCTTGGTGTTCACCTGGCAGAGAACCTCACCTGGTCCCTCAACACCAGCTCTATCACCAAGAAAGCCCAGCAGCATCTCTACTTTCTTCGAAGGCTGAGGAAAGCACATCTCCCACCCCCCATCCTAACTACATTCTATAGAGGGACTATTGAGAGCATCCTGAGCAGCTGCATCACTGCCTGGTTTGGGACTTGCACCGTTTCGGACCGCAAAGCCCTGCAGAGGATAGTGAGGACAGCTGAGAAGATCATTGGGGTCTCTCTTCCCTCCATCAAAGACATTTACAAAAAACACTGTATCCGCAAAGCAACCAGCATTGTGGACGACCCCACACACCCCTCACACAAACTCTTTACCCTGCTGCCGTCTGGCAAGAGGTACCGAAGCATTCGGGCCCTCACGGCCAGACTGTGTAACAGCTTCTTCCCCCAAGCCATCAGACTCCTCAATACTCAGAGACTGGTTTGACACACACACACACACACACACACACGTGTCCTGAGTTGCTCTTTAATTACTGTCACTATAACTGTCTGCTACCTCAATAATTGCTATGTGCATAGAACACTATCTCATAGTATGTTATGTTTCCGTTTTTAGAAACTGTCATCGTTTTACACTACTGAGTACTGGTCGGCGCTACACTGTGTCTATTGTCCTGTTCATTGTCAGCAATTTGTTGTACTGTCCCGTACTTTGCACATGTTTGCACGTGGCACTTTATATAGGTATATATAGGTATTTTATATAGGTATTTTATTTCGTTGTGTTGTCTCATGTGGTCCTGTGTTGGTCCTTTGTTGTTTTTATGTAGCACCATGGTCCTGGATGAACGTTGTCTCGTTTTGCTGTGTACTGTACTAACTGTATATGGTTGAAACGACAATAAAACCACTTGACTTGACTTGAGTCACGATCAACAAACAGAGCCGCACCCCTGCAACTTGATCAATACAGTAGTTTATATGTTATCCAAAATATAATTGTATATCTGTGGAGAGAAAACTCGTGCTCCCCCTAACACACAAACACACACACACACACACACACACACAGTCTCACACAGACACACACACACGTGTATGTATGTGTGTATGTGGGGTGTGTCTTGATATGTAACAAAGAAAACAAAATAGCTGATTAAACTCCAAGAACTAGTTTCAAAATGGAGGATCAGTTTCAACACAGAGAATCAGGTTCAAAATGGAGGATCAGGTTCACATGGAGAACTAGGTTCAAAATGCGAACTAGATTCAAAATGTAAACAAAATTCAAAATGGAGGATCAGCCTATCTGCCCAGATATCAAGCCTTACTTGGGAAATCCTGTGTGATTTCAGAAGGGTTGTCCTTTTGAATTCCTGTTCAATTGAGCGGTCAGGAGAAAACAATCTTGAATTGGTCCTTTGTCTTGCGTTCGTCAGCGAAAAGACGCATCTCTGCTTTGTTCCTCGGGTCCGGTGACGGAGGGAAATGCAGGCGATAATCAACTTTGATAGAAAACGAGGGAGAAGGGAAGCTCGTCGCCTTTCCATTTTCATAATAAATTCACTGCTGTCTTGTTTAGTAGTACACTTATGTGTACTACTAAACTGGAAAAAAGCTACATTAATCTTACGCTATTGTGGCCAATTGGTGAGGATAGAAAAACGTGGTTGCTTTGTCCAGAAGGAGTGAAAAAATCCTGAGTATGTGCACAGATGTCTCTTTACCGCTGGCTTCGAAGCTTCGCACAAAAAGAACAAACTCACCTCTGTCCGCTGGTTTTGTTGACAAGATGATGTTATCGTTCATAGGCCGCATTTTGAACAATGGTGTTTGAGATTGGGTCCATGAGCTGGACTTCACATCCAGCTGTGAAACTGTGAAGGACCCTGGGAAACTGAGTTCAATACCTCACCTTTGATCATAGAACAATGGTCCACGCGGTCTCTGCTGCCCTTTTGACTGGGGCAATTTACACATTAATCCGGTTTATGGAGATGGAACGTTCCGGTCCACTTCTGGAGCTATTTAGTCAAGACCTCCCTCTCCTGGAATACACATTTAAGCCATCTTGTTTCCCTAACCCCTTTACCAGACACCTACCTCGAATCCATTTATGGAATGGGTTTGAACTTTCACAGAATCATGGCCCTTCCGGAGGTAGGGAGTCTTTCCTTTGTTGAATATTTTCGAACCACCCTAGCCATACACCATCTCTCGCTCTTGTCATTCCTCAAGTTAAACCCTTGCCCAATGACTTCCATGGCTCCTTGCTCCATGCCTTCCACAGCTCCTGTCACCAAGCCTTTCACAGCCCCTGTCACCAAGGTATCTCCTCTGCATACTTTTCCCCCTTACACTGTGAATTATGGTGGGAACCCCAGGCCACAACCAGTGCCCATGCCTGCCACGGTTAACGAGCCAGTGCCCATGCCTTCCATGGTTATCGAGCCAGTGCCTACAACGGTAATCGAGCCAGTGCCTACAATGGTTAATGAGCCTAGCATGCAGTCAATATATAATATGAAATTTGACTCTACATATACTTTTTGTTCTGCTTCTTGCACCGCCACTGCCCACATCAGGATACTTCATCCGAATTGTTATTTTGGTAAGAGTTGATACTCTATGTTCAGGAAAAGACACAAAACCAATAGTTTAATAGAATGCTTATTTTTACTTTGCAACAACTTCAATAACTCACAAAATATGGTGCAACTGCAGAGCATGCGCACCAACATGACTTTATGACAGTATCGTAACAAAAGATGTGCACAATGTTAAAACACAAATTGCAAACAATAATGATGTAGAACTGATTAACAACCACAACATTTTCCCCCTTCCACTGAGTCTAAGTAGGAAATGTACCTTCGAAGTCCTGGAAGTGTGCAGGATGTGTCCTCGCCCTCACAGGATGATGTGTTACAGGGGCCGCTGAATGTTGCGGGCCCTGACAGTGATCAGTTACCTCTTCCTGTCTGGCGAATGCATCAGGCTCCGTATTCTGTGGCAGCAGCATGGGGTCGATGACCATAGGTCGGTTCAGGCTGTCCACTGTAGCTGAAGGTTCAAGCACTCTTCAAAGACAGCTTGCATGCCAGCGGGTCCCATTAGCTAGCTCAAACATGACCGGGCCTTGCTGTCATTTGACCTTGAGGGGCTCGAACAGAAAAGAGCCCAGTTTATTGCTGCAGTGAGTCCGACAGGCTTTGATCCATTCCCTTACTCTTATCTTGGTAGGCCAAGCATGATGCATGCCATTAAACCTGGCTCTCATGTCGAATGGTGCTGATGAACTCATGCGTGCATCGAAGTGTTCACTGCGCACCACTGCATTATTGGCTCCCTGAAGGTCGACACACAGATGTATGACACCTGACTTCTTTTGCATAATCACAAGATTTGAGACCCATGGGGAGGCATCAATGGGCTCAATGAGGTCTGCTGTCAGCATCCTTTGTAGTTCAGTGGTGGCCTTGTCATGTATGGCAAGAGGCACACTGCCTAGTGGCTGAATGACAGGTGACACATTTGGGTTAAGCCTGGGTTTGTGGGCGATAGCAGAAAGGCAGTCTAAACCACAGAAGAGAGTGGGAAACTATAACTGCTCAGCTGTTGTCATGCAGAGAAAACCCCAGGTTGATGAACAGGTCTAAACCCAGGATATTAGCATCGTGCTGTGTGACATAGAATGGGAACCCTACCAGACATATCTGCCCATATTTTACTGGCAGCTTACCTACTCCAGTTACTCCAGTCACTCCAATGCTGGCTTGGCCATAACCTGACTTATTTATGATTATTAGGGCCCAAGCCTTGAAAAGGCAAGGCCCTATTGTTTTCGTTAGGATGACTATGATTATTATTTTTTTTACGACTATTGGGGCACTTTTGGGGCTCTTAACGTGCTCGAAAACTCTTGAAACTTTGCACATGGGTCAGAACCCGCGGCCATTAGGGCCGGGCTGAAGCTGGTACCGGGGCGTGGCAGGGGGGCTCGACGGCGCCCCCTGGAACGGGGTCCGAAAACTTGGTCCATAAATCAAACACGCTTGCATGTAATAATATGAAACTCGGTACACATATAGATCTCATCGTTTCATATATCCTTCATACTTTTACTTTTTACCTCAGCCCAACAGGAAATCGTCTATTTAGGGTTGTTTGGAAAAGGCATGCAATGGAATTTGAAATACTCCTCCTACAGAATTCCACCAATCGCCACGAAACTCGGTCAGCATGAAGTCAAGACATTGAGGATGAAAAATTACCGGCGGATTTTTGATATCTCGAACGGTTTGGCCATAGCGAGGAAACGAAATGATGACGCGAAAAGAGAAACAGGAAGTGTGTTATAACTTCTGCATACATTAATTGATCTCGATGAAACTTCAGCAGTTTGTTCGCTGTAAGAGCCCGATCGCATGGATGTGACTATTGTGAGTCAAAGTTATAGCGCCACCAACTGGCAGAAGGAAGTGTGTCACTTTCAAAATGCTTTGAAATCACCCTCTTATTTTTACCGATTTACTTAAAACTTTTGGTGTGTAATGTAAACACACGGCAGATGTAGACATGTGAAAGGATTATTGATATCTTGGATACTGTTGCAGCGGCAATGCTTCAAACTCGAATATTCTTTTTTGATGCTTTTTAGACTCTTAGCATACTTGAAATTGCATGAAACTCGACAGACACATCACATTTATTAGCCAGTAGACATGTGCAAAGTTTCAGAAACGGGCGTGGTGCAGGGGCTCAGTAGCGCCACCTTTTGACAAAAGTGAGGGGTTGGTTTTATACTTTAACCCACAGTCACAAAACTCAGTAATTATATTGTTCTCATCGAGCCGGACAACTTTCTAATTTACAGTCATTAGCTCAGACCAACAGAAAGTCAGATATTTTGGTTTGAATGTGGATTTTTGGAGAATTTTCTCTGCCTCTCCCACTGACCCTACGTCTCTCTGTGTCTGGGGGAGGGGGCTGATTTTGCTGATGAGTGAAATGCTTTTATTTTTGTTTTTCAAGGTTTTGGGGCCCTTAACGTGCTCAAAAACTCTTGAAACTTTGCACACGGGTCGGAACCCGCGGCCATCAGGGCCGGGCCGAAGATGGTACCCGAGCGTGGCAGGGGGCTCGACAGCGCCCCTGGAATGGGATTCAAACACTTGTCCGTATATCAAACATGCTTGCATGTAATAATATGAAACTCGGTACACTTGTAGATCACATCGGGCCGAACAACTTTCGTGCTCTAAGTTTTACGCCAGCCCAACAGGAAGTCGGCTATTATGGGTTGTTTGGAAACACATGCTCTGGAATTATATATATTTCTCCTAGAGAATGAATCCAATCGCCACCAAACTCGGTCGGCATGAAGTCAAGACATTGAGGATGATACATTCGGACGGATTTTTGATATCTCGAACGGTTTGGCCGTGGCGAGGAAATTGATTTAGGACTAAAAAGGACACATGAAGTGTGTTATAACTTAGTTAGTTCTATCTACAGTTACAAAACTCGGCGTGTATATTGTTCTCGTCGAGCTGAACAACTTTCTAATTTACAGTCATTAGCTCCGAACAACAGAAAGTCAGATATTGTGGTTTGAATGTGGATTTCTCTGAATTTTCTCTCTCTGACAGACAGACCTGCGATTCTGTGTGTGTGTGTGTGTGTGTGGGGAGGGAGGGAGGGAGGGGAGGGAGAGGGGTTTTCTGTTGGGTGAGATTTGCATTAAGATATTGTTTTTCAAGGTTTCCGGGACTTTTGGGGCCCTTAACATGCTCAAAAACTCTTGAAACTTTGCACACGGGTCAGAACCCGCGGCCATCGGGGCCGGGCTGAAGCTGGTACCCGGGCGTGGCAGGGGGGCTCGACAGCGCCCCTTGAACGGGGTCTGAAAACTTGGTCCATATATCAAACATGCTTGCATGTAATAATATGAAACTTGGAACACTTCTAGATCTCATCGGGCCGAACAACTTTCGTGCTCTAAGTTTTACGCCAGCCCAACAGGAAGTCGGCTATTATAGGTTGTTTGGAAACACATGCTCTGGAATTATATATATTCCTCCTAGAGAATTAATCCAATCGCCACCAAACTCGGTCAGCATGAAGTCAAGACATTGAGGATGCTACATTGCGGATGGATTTTTGATATCTCCAACGTTTTGGCCGTGGCGAGGAAATTAATTTATGAATAAAAAGGACAGCATAATAATGGGAGCATAAAAGCAATCCATACGACTCCATTGGTATAATTCATAATTCCCACAGTGTACTTGCTTGTTATATTAGCTACTACAAAATATATAAATACATTTACTATCTTAACTTTAATGATCTACTTAACATAATGATAAATAATCGTAAAATATGATATCGTATGCTATGTATTGTGAATACACCCATGTTAAACATAAAAATGTACTTCCATTGCATATCATAGGAACACATAAGCGTAAATTATAATTACATTAATAAACCTGTACAAAGACCTCCAGATAAATACTGGCCTTCTGGATTAACACATTTAAGTGCTGCAGAAGATATTGGCCTATGACATCCTATGACATTAAAAATTATTCTACATTTGAATTACCTCATAGATGTGACTATTGTGGTTCACGGTCATAGGCCCTGTCCCAAATGGCACACTTCATATGAATTTTCAGTCTTGTGTAC
Source organism: Xyrauchen texanus (assembly GCF_025860055.1). Taxonomy (NCBI): domain Eukaryota; kingdom Metazoa; phylum Chordata; class Actinopteri; order Cypriniformes; family Catostomidae; genus Xyrauchen; species Xyrauchen texanus. Next base: position 14,142,303 of record NC_068296.1, read on the forward strand.
TTATTTCATGTGTCCATTAACTCCATGAGACCGTAGGGTGTCTCATTTTTCATTTTAGGTATCAGAAGGGTGCTCACGCATACTTTGTGGTTGATATGTGCCCTCGATGCGCACTTTTGCAGAGCCCACACTGATGCAAGGTCTACAGCACACATCTTCTCGACAGTCAAAGCGAGGTTACGTTATTGCCCATCGTGCACAGCAACCCTAAAGGCATGGGGGTGGCGGTGCCACCGGCTTGGGCCCGCCATCGCTGCTTGCAGCTATATTTTTGATTATGATTCTCCGTTCTTTTTTCAGTCATCTGTTTTGACACATGGTATAAGATGTTATGACAGTAAGTCATTTTAAAGGTGCTGATGTTCAAAAATAATCTCAGATCACTAAACTGAACAGTCTTTTCACAACTCTTTTTTTTTTTACATTAGTGGTTAACCTCCAACCATTTCTTCTTTATACTCAGCATAGTACTTAATGAATGTGGATATATGACAAAAATTTTATCTCATGATAGAAAGCAACACTAATCTTCAGAAATAATTAATGTAAGCCCTACATATGAGGATTTTTGGTAAGACTTTAGAATAAGGTTCAATTCATTAATATAGTTAATGCGTTAGTTATCATGAACAAACCAATATCCAAAATTCTGTATATTTTACACAATTTATTAAAATGTGTTAATGTTAGCTAATAAAAATACTATTGGTCATTGTTAGTTCATAGTGCATTAACTAATGTTGACAAATACAACTTTTCATTTTTAAAAATGTATTACTATATCTTGAAATTACTAATTATTAACTAAGAAAAAAATGCTTGATAAGTATTGTTCATTGTTAGTTCATGTTAACTAATTGTGGCAGGGTGGAGGGCGGGACCGGGTCGTGATCCTACACACCCGGTCCCGTATTAGGCTAATCAAGCCTCCGAGAGGGATAAAGGTCGACTGCAGAGGATCATGCGGGAGAGAGAGATCGTTTACGGACATGGTGTGTGTGTGTTTGTCTTTTAAGTTTATCATTAAAAATATTATTTATATTATCAAATAATATCCTCCTCCTTTCCACTGATCCCTTTATCCCTCTCGGAGGCGTGATTAGCCTAATAATGGACCGGGTGTGTAGGATCATAACCCGGCCCCACCCTCCGCCCTGCCACACTAAAGTTGTTAACTGATTGAAGCCCCAACAATAGCAACAGATTGTTTTCAGATTATTAAAATTTTACTATCTACACACTGAGCAGTGCAGCAATATAAGTTGATTCAATGTTTATTATAGTAGACTACTGTTCAAATAGCAAGGTTTTTCAAAAAGATCCCTTCCAAAATGTTGGCTATAGCTTGTAACATGTCACAGATAAAAGCAATAGTTAGAGCTCTATCTAAATAATCATGGTAAAACAATTTGTGCACTGGTTTGTGATTCTCCCATTGATATACAGATTATTTGATATGTAGTGTCTGGCACACATTATTATGGGTATTTAAAGTAAATAAGGGAGACTATTTATTTCATACTTAACATCAACATAAGTTAGCTTTGTACAGAAAGTATCAACTTAGTTGAATGAATATTGTTTGTGACACAAATGTTACCTCTAAATTGTTACAGATGTGACAGCACTGAAACCCAGCGGCATCATTAATGTGGCACTTATCATTTAAAAAAGAAGTGCTGTTATGAAAAAGTGTATATATATCTCAGACATTGTCTTGTCTTTCTGGAACATGATTATTGTTAACAAAAAGTAAAATTAAAGAGTCCTTTGACCCCCCTTTTGCAACCATGAAATATGGCTAGTTGAAAATTATGTTTTAGAAATGGTGTATTCATCATGTAAGGTGTATAGACAATGCACTATAATACAGTAAAATAACAAGACTATCTAAATTAACAATTTAAAAGGGGGTTTGTTCCTTTGCTTGAAACTTTATTTTCCAATGGTATGGTTGACGTTTCCATGGAATTGCCCATATGGATATTCCAACAAAACTCATACAGTACATATCAGAATGCATCCAAGACAATACTGATTACTTTTATTATCAATAGGTTAGATTAAATATAATCTCTTAAACATTTCTTACAAATGATTACACCTAGTAAATAAATAAAAAAAATTAAACAACAATCAAAAGACAAGCTGTAAACAAAATAATTAACCATGAGCCACTGCAGTCTCTCAGGTAAAGTAACAGTGACAAGTGAAACAAATTAGTTTTGAGGGTTGTGATGTATTGTTTGTGAGCTCAGGCAAGTCAGCATAATGTCTTTGTTTCACATTTTCAACAATGTTTGCCCAAGGCGATGATTTAATTGGAGGTAAGAGGTGTAAAGCAGTGATGTGGTATAACCAGCCAAGGGTTTAGGAATCATCAGTAAGGAGAAAACAGTTCCACCTGTCCAATTTACCATTGGCCTCAGGGCACAGTTCAGGTGCAGAGCAGTCTCTTAGACATGTGCTGACAAGTGTTTCCTTCTCAGCTGATCAAATAAGGACCCAGGGTGTCATAATGGAAAAACAACAGCAGCAGCATTATATCATAATTAATTAAAAGCTTGATGAAGCATGCTAGGCAGCTGGGTGATTAGACAAAAGCAGATACTGTCAAGAGGTGTCCTGAGAATTGTTATTTTCAATCCAAACATCATTAATGACTATGAGCTTCTGTATGAGAGAATGTGTACACAGAAGTAAAACCTCCCCAATTAAAGTCCACGAGTTAACAAAGGAATGAAAAGTATAGTAAACTTAGCAAGTTGTGAAACAATAAAACAACTCTTCTGACATTTCCAAATTTGCTTTATAGATTCAGAATCTTACTGTTCATTAAAAATAAGGAGGATTAAAAGTAAAATTTTTAAAAGCTTATGAAATGCAAGGGACACATACATGTCAATGTAAAGTTGTATATAAATAACCAAAACCGTATATAAATCAACCCCATTGCGTACAAACAAGATTTATTCTATAAAACCTTAAGGCATGATTTAAGGGATCTTTACATTCAAAAAGACTGATAACGATAAGAATTCTTTATGAAAATAATTTCCCATAATGTCCAATGTCATAACTTTTTTCATAGTACAGTCACTTTGTTACTTATTTTTATGTATATTATTGATTTAAATATTTTGTAGATATACAGAGTTCATGGTGAATTTAGATTAAATCATTAGATGTTGTCTTTGGTTGTGAGAATATGGGACGAATACAGCATCTGGCTGGACACAAAGATGGCAGTATGTAAGGCAGCCATCTGTTGTATGGATCTAATTCCTGGACCATTTATCGCCGGCAGATAACCAAACTTGATCAGTTCCATATGCGTTGTCTCTGACATATTGTACATGTCAAATGGCAGGATAAAGTCCCAAATACTGAGGTACTCCAGAACTGTGATATCACTGGAATTGAGGCCTTCCATCTTGCTGCTCATGTTGTATGTGATGTTGTACGCATGGCAGATTCACACCTGCCGAAGCAGGTTTTCTAGACCGGCATGCGCTCTCAAGGAGGGCAACTCAAACGTTACAAGGATGGCCTCAAAGCCAATTTGAAACTATGCAACATGGACCCAAATGACCTTGAAGAGATGGTCATAGACAGGACATCATGGGCAGCACAGTGCCATACACTCCTTTGAGTCCAGCCGGATCAACATTGCAGTAGACAAACAAAGACGCCGACAGCTCAATTCCTTAAAAATAACAACATCTAGCCAGTTTATGTGTGACACTTGTGGTCGGCCATGTGCTTCGAAGATCGGGCTCTATTCACATCATAGGACGCACCAACAACAACTCTGACGAGATCTGTTGTGTCGAATGCTCAGACCATATAATGTATGGGGGTTATGGTAGATGTTCTTTCAAAACTTGCATAATAGTTTTTTTTTTCTATAAAGGTTTTTCAACCTGTATAATAATAATAATAATAATTATACATATTTTTGTAATAATACATAAATAAACACTCTTTAAAATTGCATAATAAAGTGTCAAACATTTATATGTAAATGCAGTACACTCAACATCAAAATGTTATGTGAATTAACGTTACATTTATATAGCACTTTTCTGACACTACACTCAAAGCGCTTTACACAGTGAACAGGGGATTCTCCTCAACTTTTATATATAGTATAAAATTCTTTAATCTAAGGGATAAAAAATTAGCAAATGAAAGCAATGGGTCAAGATATGTTTTATATTTGCCTCTAGTTTTACTCAGTCTCTATTAGTGTTGGTGTAGAATCAGTAGAGGGCACTGCAGACCAGAACAGAAGGCATGATACTCATTTGCAGTGCTTGTGAATGAGTATTCTGACTGCACATCAGTGAAAAGTACAGTACTAATTGGATAAATTGAAGTGCTTTTTTCTTCATTTTTTAGCACTATCGTCAAAACTGACTGGGGATATTTCACCCAAAAAATACAATAATCTCATCATTCACTCACCCTTATGCATTCCCAGATGTGTATGACTTTCTTTTGTTCAACAAACAGAACATAAACAAAGATGTTTTATGTCCTTACAATGCAAGAAAATGAAATTTGTAGCTCCAAAATCACATAAAGGAAACATGAACATAATCCTAATGACTCCAGTGGTTAAATCCATATCTTCAGAAGTAATATGATAGGTGTGGGTGAAAAACAATTCCCTTTTTACTCTAAATCTCCACATTCACTTTCACATCTAAACTTCACAAGTAGTGCCTGTTTAGTTTTACTTTCACAAATGAAAGTGGAGATTTAGAGTAAAAAAAAGACTTACATATTGTTCTGTTTCTCACCCACAACTAATATATTGCTTCTAAAGATATGGATTTAACCACTGAAGTCATATGTATTACTTTTATGTTTTTGGAGCTACAAAGATACTGAAATAAATAAAAGAAGTATTAGCTACATTTTAGAAGTAAGCCTACTGTTTTATGAATTCTTCATGAATTGAAGACGTATTCATTTTCATTGTAAGGATATTACATAGCGTGTAGCGTATCTTACGCAAACAGCATATTCACAACACAAGTTACGCAACTCAAATTATGCATATTCTGACTGGCGCGTTTTTTAGTTCAAGTTCACCTGTTCATTTACTTCACTGTGAAGATGCAAGTTGTTATACTACATATACTGTGGATATAGTAATTCAAATCATGTTTAAATAGGATGCATTTGAATGAGGTATTTTCCCCATGTTAAAATGGTTACTTTTGTCAGTGTTAGCGCATTCAACTCACACATCTCAAGGAGACAAATCCTTAACATACTGGATTAATGGATTAGATGAAAATTGTGCTGTAAATATCTTGCAGTATAATTTTTATATCTTCATATTTTCATCAACAGTATGCTTTAATAAAATCGTTTAAATATTGTCATGATGCACCTTTTTCATTTTGTTTTTATTATCGCTGAAGAAATGAAAAAACCCCTTTATCAACTGTGGCGAGTATCCCATGCTTTTCAGCGTCACCCTGGAATTGGAGCTCGTTACCCAATAAACTCTGGAATGCCGGCGCCGATCAGCATCACCTGCGAATGATCAGCTAGAGGGGATTTAAACACCGGAGGAAGAGGAAGACGGGGAGCACCAAATCCTAGGCATGTCTCTAATCCTCTTCTCTCTCTCTCTCTCGAATTCCAGCAACGAGTGAGCTCTGATCACCGCACGTGTATCATGGAAGCAGCACAGATCACCAGACTCACAGTCACAGACGCACCGGCACGGTCACTCCACCCCCGTTTTCTCTGGAAACAATGGAAGAACTCAGGCGTCAGCTCATGATATCTCCCTTTGCCAGCAACAATTTACGGAGCAACTTTCAGCTCGTCAAGATAGGGTGGAAGAGGAGCTCATACGGCTGCGATTTGAAGCCTCCGCTCATGTACCGATGCCTGAACCCCACGTCCACGCCATTTAGCTAATCACCATGATGACATGGAAGCGTATCTGCAGATGTTCGAGGTGATAGCTGAAAGGGAGGGGTGGGATAGGAGCGAGTGGGCGAGAATGCTTGCTCCCTTCCTAACGGGGGAAGCGAAACGCGCCTACTACGCACTCAGCCCAACCGCAATTGATGACTAAAAAGAGCTAAAGATCTTGGTGCGGGTGGGGCTTTCACCGGTATGTGCTATGCATAGCTTCCATGAATGGGTGTATGAGGCTCAGGTTTCTGCCCACATACAGGCATCACAGCTATCCCGTCTAACCTGTCTATGGCTGTTTTCTGGACAACCGACACGGTACAGGTAGCGGAACGTGTGGTGGTGGACAAGTTCCTCTGGTCCCTCCCTCACATGCAACAGTGGGCTGTGGGAATGCAGAACCCAGAGACTCTTGTCGCCCTGGAGGAGGCTGTGGAACTGGCGGAGGCAACACAAGCCCTTGGTGGTGGAGAGAGAGCTGGCACCTTTTTACAGAAAAAGCACCAGGAAAAGTGAGCACTGTAGGGCACCTCGCAGCAAGTAGGCAGACCAGCGACACTGTCTGCTCGTGAGGAACCCATGCCCATGGATCCAAACCCGGAAGCACCTGAGAGGGAGGTGAAGGTCGAGGGCCGCTGCGTGAAGGCCCTCCTGAATTCCGGGAGCTCCGAGATCATCGCTCGAGAGCTGTTCCTGCTGTTCAGCTGAGTCAGCATCCCAAAAGAGATCCTCACTGACCAGGGCACTCCATTTATGTCCCAGATTATGGCTGACGTCTGCAAGATGCTGCAGGTGAAACAACTCTGCTCCTTGGTTTACCACCCCCAGTGGAGCATTTCAACCAGACCCTAAAACTGATGCTGAAGCGGGGGATAACCGTAGATGGGCGTGATTGGGACCTCATGTTACCCTACATGCTGTTCGGCATCAGGGAAGTACCTCAGGCATCCACTGGGTTCACGCCATTCAAGTTGCTGTTTGGTCGCCAGTCCCGGGGCCTACTGGACATTGCCCAGGATTCTTGGGAACAACAGCCCTCGCCGCACCGTAATTAACAGCAATTGAACACATGCATGAGAGAGAGAATCGAGAAAGTGATGCCCCTGGTGCACGAACGTCTGGCGGAGGCCCAATGGACCAGGTCCTGGTGCTGATCCCCTCTGCCACGTCTAAGTTTCTGGCCACCTGGCAGGGTCCCTACACCATGGTGGGACGGACAGGGTCGGTAACATATCGCATCAGACAGCTGGGACGAAGATGAACAGAGCAGATCTACCATATCAACCTCCTCAAACGCTGAACCGAGCCCTAGAGACGGGTCATCGGGTACGCCCAATCAGAGGCCCCAGTGGTAGATCTAGGAAACCAACTCTCCGCAAATCAAAGGAAGGAGCTAGAAGCCCTGGTCGGACAGTTCATTGACATGTTTTCCAGTTGCCCCGGGCAGACCAATATGATCGTCATGAAATTCACACACCTCCTGGAACCGTCGTTCAGCAGCATCCCTACTGGGTCCCGGAGGCGTGCCGTCAGGCTATAGAGGAGGAAGTGCCACGGATGCTTCTCTTCGGTCATTGAAGATTCTAGAAGCCCTTGGTCCAGCCTGATCATGATGGTTTTGAAGGAAGATGGCACCCTCCACTTCTGCTATGACTTTCAGAAGTTAAATTAAGTCTCCACCTTTGAAGGGTACCCCATGCCCTGAGTGGACGAGCTCATCGAGCGGCTGGGCCAAGTGAGATTATATATCCACCCTGGATCTGACCAAAGGATACTGGCAGGTACACCTTGCCCCATCGTCCAAGGAAAAGACAGCGTCCAGGACACCTAGTGGCCACTGGCAGTACCGGATGCTACCCTCTGGCCTACATGGGGCACCTGCCACCTTCCAACAATTGATGGACATCCCCCCCATCAGTCGTACGTAGCGGCTTATCCACTCCAAACGGTGGGAGGACCACCTACACTGTCTGTGGAGGATGCTGACCGAACTGAGGAAAGCTGGACTCACCGCCAATCCAAAGAAGTGCCACCTAGAAATGTCTGAGACAGGCTACCTGGGAATCGGAAGGGGTCCTACATGCCCCAGATTTCAGCTGCCCCTTCCTGCTACAAACGGACGCCACAGATACGGGGTTGGGAGCCGTCTTGTCCCAAGTCCAACAGAGAGAAGAGCACCCCGTATTACACATCATCCAGAAGCTGACCCCAGCTGAGACCTGGTACGCAGCAGTGTAAAAAGAAGCGTTGGCCAAGAAGTGGGCCATCCAGGAGTTATGATAATTTCTACTGGGCTGGATCTTAACTCTTCTGACGGACCACGCCCTTTGAAATGGATGGCATGAGCGAAGGACTGTAAAGCCAGGGTAACCCGCTGGTTCCTTGACCTCCAGGATTTACATTTCAAGGTGTAACATCGAGCAGGGCAGCCAACGGCAATGCGGATGGCCTGTCCAGGATGTTCAAAGGTTGGTCAGGTCTGTGTGAAAGTTCACCCCCCAATCCCTTTTGTGTACTTCCATGTCCAGGATGTCGCTTGGGGGGTGGGGAATGTGCCGAGTATTCCATGTGTTTCAGCGTCACCCTGGAATTGGTACTCGTTACCCAATCAACTCCCAGTCACAGATGCCCTGGCACGCTCACCCCACCCTCGCATCAAAGACTCCACGCACCATTAAGTCCTTCATTCTACTTGTCACAATAAAACAGACCCTTTGTGGGTTTTCTTTGCATGTGAAAAAAGTTGTCTGTGCCTTGTTCATCCTGCCACACAATGTACATTTTCGTCAGTGATTTCGTTGATGAGATTAATACTGCTAGCATGGTATGGATCTACAGAAGAAGAGATATTCTTCTAAAAATAATTGTTTGTGTTCTGCCGAAGTAAGACGTAATTCACATCTGGGATGGAATGATGGTGTGGAAATTATGAGAGAATTTGTATTTTTGGTTGAACTATGTTTTTAAAGATGTTTTTAAAGAAAATATACAGTATATACTGTTTGTTTAAGCATTTTTTCAGTTGACAAGCAATAACACAAAGTTGATTTTTTAACCACACCTAATCAGTGTTTCATCAGTGTTGGTTGTGGTGATCACAACCCAATGTTTGGACTTTAAATTTAATATAATTTTTCAATTGCAATTCAAGTTATGTTGTATTCCTAAAATATTTGCCTATAGTTTGAAAACCCCTTGTTTACCATAGTTGTAAGAAGAGTGTGTGGGTCATTTGCACTTTGTCCATGGAGAGCAGGATTAATTGAAAGGGGAACCCAACAGGCCCGTCAGAGAGGTATGGCATCAGAAGGATTTACAGGATACAGGAACTCTGAACCATTGTCAACAATTTCACTAAAGACCTTGCCATGGCAGATGCTGCAAGATTAGCTCACCGAAATCTAAATGCATTGTCAACTGACAATTCAGCAATACTGTAATAACATTTAGCCAAGAAAACATCTCGGGTTACATGTGTAAACCTTGTTCCCTGAAAAAAGTGGAAAGAGATGCTGTGCTTTGCTAAGCACTTTTGATAACAATCCTACATTGTGACCAGCTGTGAATATGTGTGTAACACGTCAATGAACATTGACCGGAATTTATAGCCTCGACGGTGAAATCATTAGATGCACCTGTGGCCAGGCTATAAATAGACACGTCACCAGCGTGTTGTCAGATATCTTTTTCTGAAGAGCAGTCCTGGGACGTCCCAGTGCGGCAAAGAAGCGCAGCATCTCGTTCCGCTTTTTTCAGGGAACCCGAGACGTTCCCTTTACAAAAAGCTTCACTATGATGCTGCGCTTTGCTAAGCGCTTTTGGGAACGCAATACCCATACCCACGAGCTTGAGATGTCGACTCGAGGACGTAAGAGCCCGGAGTAGCATAAACATCTAAACCATAAAATTTGATGAATGTGTGCGGAGAGGACCAGACTGCCGCATTACAAACTTGTTCAGACGTGAGCTTGAGACGTCGACTCAAGGACGTAAGAGTCCGGAGTAGCAAAAACATCTAACCCATAAAGTTTGATGAATGTGTGCAGTGAGGACCAGCCTGCCGCATCACAAACTTGTTAAGGCATGAGCCTGCCATAAAAACTGATGAATGTGTGCGGAGAGGACCAGGCTGCCGTATCACAAACTTGTGCAGGCATGAGCTTGAGATGTCGACTCAAGGATGTAAGAGCCCGGAGTAGCATGAACATCCAAACTATAACATCTGATGAATGTGTGCGGAGAGTACCAGCCTGCCGCATCACAAACCTGTTGCAGAGGGACCCCTCTAGCCAAGGCTTTAAAGGAGGCGACCCCTCTGGTGGAGTGAGCCCTGACACCTACTGGCGAAGCTTGACCGTGCGCCTCATAGGCCAGGGAAATAGCATCCCTCACCCAATGTGACATAGTCTGCTTGGTAGCGGCAGCCCCCCTGTTGCGGCCCCCATAGCAGACAAGTAATTGCCCTGACTTATGCCACTGGCTAGTGCGGTGGACATAAGTCTGAAGGGCACGGACTGGGCAGAGTCCGTGAAGTCTTTCCTGCTCCGGCGTTAAAAACGGCTGGGAGCAGAAGGCTTCCAAAGTGACAGGATGTAGTGTTGAAAAAGGCACCTTAGGAAGGTAGTCAGGATGAGGATGCAGAATAGCTGGCCATACCTGGGGCAAATTATAAACAGGCCGGCAAAACAGACAGAGCCTGTAGATCCCCAATCCTCTTAAGAGAGGTAATTGCCATAAGAAAGACCATCTTGAGAGTCAGAAGTCTGTCAGACGCTGACTCTAGAGGTTCAAAAGGGGGTCTCAACCAGACCCTCCAGGACTATATTTAAATCATGACAAGCAGAATTGGCGGCCACATAAACCTTGAGAGTAGCGGGGCATATGCCTGCTGACAGTTTTTCCTGCAGAAAGTCCAGAACTGAAACAATTTGGCAGTTAACTGAATATGCACCATGTGAACTGCACCACTTTTCGAAGACACCCCATTTATTGGTGTAGATTCTTCTGGTATAGGGAGCCCTATCACTAAGAATGGTCTCGATAACCTCAGGTGACAGCCCTGTGTCCCTCAGTTGGTACCCTTCAGCGGGCAAACATGAAGTTTCCATAATGGGGCCGGGGATGAAATATCGTCCCCTGCGCCTGAAACAGAAGGTCCCTCCTGTCCGTAATCGCCCAAGGCGAGCCGTCGAGGAGAGATATTAGCTCCGAGAACCATACCCTGTTCGGCCAGCGCGGCGCTATCAGTAAGAGGCAAGACCCTTGCTGGCGAACTCTGGCCAAGACTCGAGAAACCGGGGAAAAATGCATACAGAAGCATTCAGGGCCATGTATGCATCATCGTGTCCAAACCCGGGGGGGGGGGGGAGGGGGAGGGCAGAGTGACTAAGGGAGAAGTAGAGGAGACATTGCACTGTTCATAGAGGCGAAGAGGTCCTCTTCTACCCTGTAAAATCTCACCCAGATTTGTTCTACTACCTAGGGGTGGAGTTTCCACTCACCCATCGGTATTTTCTGTCTGGACAGTAAATCTGCTCCCACATACGGGCATCCAGGGATGCCCGACCCAAGGAGAATCTGACGTGCCAGAAATTTAGCTGACGTGAATGTGGACCTCCTTGATGGTTTATGTAAGAGACTGCCGCTGTATTGCCCACTCGCAACAAGACATGGTAGCCTCTGGAGGAAGTATTTCAGGGCCAGAAATACCGCCATCTACTCGAGACAGTTACTGTGACAACCGAGCTGACGACCCTCCCATTCCCTTCAGCTGGACGACCACTTAAGACCTCTACCCAGCCCGTCAGGGAGGCGTCTGTCGTTAGCAGCCTGCGACGACAAGACGCACCTAGAGTGGGGCCCAAGGTAAGAAACCGGGGTCTGAACCACATAGCAAGGGAACGAAGCATGCAGCGTGTAACCCTTATTAGCTCTAGGGGACTGGCCCTTCGATGAAATCCCCTGGCTTTTAGCCACAGCTGAAACGGTCTCATATGGAGCAGGCCCAAAGGGATCACCGTGGATGCAGATGCCATGAGACCAAGTATTTGTTGATACTGGTGAACAGTGCAATCTTGACCTAGCCTGAGTTTGCTCATGGTGTTTTGAATGAACTTGATACGAGTGGGAGACAACTGTGCCCGCATCGTGATCGAATTCCATATAACCCCCAGATAGGTGATTCCCTGGGTGGGAGAGAGAACGCTTTTTGACGTTGAGTCTCAGACCCGGAGAAACCAGATGAGCTAAGACAATATCCCTGTGCTGAACTGCCAGTTCTTGGAGCTGTGCTAAGATCAGCCAGTTGTCTATGTAGTTCAGAATGCGGATGCCCCGGAGTCGCGAAGAAGCCAGTGCCGCATCCATGCATTTCGTGAATGTGCGGGGTGATAGGGCTAGGCCGAATGGAAGAACCTGATACTGGAAGGCTTCGTCCCCGTAAGCGAACCTCAGGAACTTCCTGTGGCAGAATTCCAATATGGAAATATGCGTCCATGAGATCGATCGTGATCAGCCAATCGTAATGTACTAAGGTACGTGAATACGGAAGTATATGAGTTCCTCCATGAGTGAGAAAGCTCGTCATAGAGGTCATCAAAGGAAAGAAGGGACTAATATAGCATTCCCTTTTTTATTATTATTATTTTTATTTATTTCAGATTACGAGAAGGATCAGCTGGATCTGGGGAGAGTGCGAGCGATAGGGACGGACCCGTCATGCATACACAACCGATCGGCTCCGAAGAAAATTTCTGAATGAAACAGATGCATTTCCCTCCCTTTATACCTGTATGTCTGGGGGCGGGACATGCAAATTCTGTCTGCCAATTTCTCATTGGCCTTTTCTCATAGATCAGAGATGCAAAAGGCTCTCAAGAGAGACCCCTAGTGTAGGTTCTTTGACACAAAGTCGAAGTGAGCGACAGACGGGGAACTAATTTTATTGACACACAAGAGTTAAAAAACATAATTTGTAGTATTTACAAGTTTTTACATAGATTTGTTGAACATGTATTAAAAACAGTTACTGTCTCTTTAAAAAAAGCTACATTTCTCTAAACAGCATTTGTAAATAAGCACATGGTAATGAGAAAGACTCAAACAGCTTTATCTCATCTGTCCTAAGCACAGGGTTTGGAGAGTTACTTTTTAAATGTATTCTACTATATATTACAGAATACATGCTGTAAAATCTAATGTGTAATGTATTCCGTTAGATTACTCAAGGTATTTTAAATATTTGGATTACTTCTTTAGCACTGGTAAATTTTTTCACTCGTTTTAACTATATTTAGTATAACTATATTATAGTTTTTATTTCTATTTCTTGTGCTCTAAACTTACGTTTTTGTCTACTTGTATACATGTAACACATCATAAGAAAATGTTTCACCACTGTTCAAATGCACTTTGGATCGCATCATTTATATGATTATAGTTTTCCATCTGAAAGGACTAAATATTAAATTAAACAAATTACAATAAAATGCAAAGTGGTCTCTTCAGTAATAATTTTTTTTTTATGTAACTGTATTCTTTTTTACCAATGATTTAAATTGCAACTGTAGTGGAATATAGTTACTTATATTTTGTATTGTAAATTTGTAATTGTAACAAGGGTAAAGGGAAAGGAATAGGCGAGAAATGGAAGTGCAGCATAGTTCTAGCAGGAAAACTAGCAGCTGTACATCATCACTTCATTAGCAGGGTAATTCCTAGCCAATCGCATGTAAGCCACTGCTTTATAAGTCTGCTCACAATCTATCACATTGCTGTTTCAGTGTGCTAAAACACAGGCAATTAGACGCGCTTCAACGTCTCCAGGCCTCATATAACCAGTGCACAGCACTTCTCCGGAAGCCCGCCTTCCCTTTCCAACGATGTCGTCACTTCATCTCAACTTCTGCCAACATCAAACCCATGGGGAGTAAACAACCAGAAAACATATCTCATTCACTCAGGAGATCTCTCTCAATCGCATTGCATGAACCGGCGCGGAAGGACCGCGCACCCCGCGAATCCTGCAAAATCATCGGCTCAGGCAGCAGCCGGCTTCCATCATAAATAAGCTAAGTCATTTTCATATCCATCAAATGCATTCAGATCTAGTCATGGGTCTAGACCTTCTGTTGCCATGCAACCTGTTCATCACAAAGTTGCAACGCTGCCTGTTCATCATAACGCATTCGCATCAATATCAAAAGCCAGTTTTTCATGTCAACAGTGCATTCACTCTCATAGTATGGCAGGCAATTGCGTAATCTCATGAGGGCAACCCGGTCACGGTTCATTCACTTGTCATTTACAGTCTGCATGCCCGAGCGTTCCCCATCGGGGAATTAAGATAATTATTCAGGCATATCATCATGTACAGTCAACGCTTATCATACGGGCTTGCATTACTTCATTCAGTAAGATTCCCCCATTTTGCCCATTTTGCCGCCTTTGCCCAAATCACGTAGCGCGTTCCAATCCAATTCATCTTCCCTATGCCCTTCTCACTAGGAAGACCGAGCCCACGATGTGAGCATTCCGAGGGAGCATGACATCACAGTTTCACCCGTCGATGTGTGCCCCCCCTTCCCGAGCACAAACCATGCAAATTACATACCCAACTTAAATGGCTGTATCTACTGGCTCCCCTGGAGTATGGACACAGTTGTAGTATCTTTTGACAGAAGACACTTTGGGCTTCACTTCTCAAGTTTCAGAATTAATATATGTTATTTTAAAGAAAAAAACTATAATCTCAAAAAAAAAAAAGTTTTGGACTTCGAGATGGGCTCATTCTGTTTAGAAGACTTCATATACAAGATAATATACAGTTTTACAACAGGAATGCTGCTCAGATAGCATAGTCTGTCGAAGAACAACAAAGTGTAATTCTTCCAGGCGAGATCTCATGTAAACATGGAGAACATATCAAGATTTATAATTACGTACAAAAGTGCTACTGGACGTTATAGAATGAATTCAGTCACGGAAAATTTACCCAAGCAGGCTGAACTGGATACATTTGGGGATCGATATTTCATAATAAGGTATGAAGTCCCGTTTTGATATTGCATATTGTCATCCGTACTTCCGGCACAAATAAACAAATTGCTGTTTCTGGAGGACTGCTATCATGCAACAGATCGGATATCAACGTCGAACACTTAGACCTTCGAAAAGATGTATAATCTGTTATCATTAATCGCATATCCATGCATGCATATATCAGAATGCAAATATATTAAACATAAGCAGAGTGACTTCACTCCTGAGTGCAAACAAATACATATCAACGGGTTAATATAGCCTTCACCAAGCCTTGTGAAAGAATTTACTTCGTTCAGTACAACATTTGATGATGTTCCCAGAGCGCCTCCATAAAACGCAGCATTTTCTTACTCCAGACGTACTTCCATGTTCTCATCGCTGTTGTGGCGCGCATCTGACACCTAGCGGTAGGCTCCGCACCGCTCCCCCTATTCATCAGATTATCTACCACCAGCGTAAGGCATTTTGCTATGATCAGGTCATACAGCGAGTAATTCCCATCTCATGGCATACTTCCATTTTATTATCATTTAGGCATCATCAAAGAGCAGAAATTCGTTGGCATGTCTTCACAAATCATTCACTCATCGTGGTCAGACCACTACAGCAACAACTTATCAGAACCAATATGATCGACAGCGTAAATGCCGGAATTCAGCCATACATGTTTAGGCGTGCGACTATCTGGTCTCCAAAATATGTCAGAGACAATGGTAACTTGGCACATCAGCCGTCGAATCAGCTATCAAGCACATTCGGAAGGAGATTTGCAAATACTCACAAAATATAAAGTGCGATACTGCATCTTCAGGTCGTAAAGGTGGGACATGAACAGCCGGAACTGATCCATGCTCGAGAATCACATTCTTGAAGATCCCGATTCATATCAACACACATTCATATCAACACACATTCACAAAGCAGTCTCGTGCAAGATGATTTGCACAAACATGCACACATTCTTGTATGTTTTGGGGCACACCTCCTTCAAAAACTAAACTGTCCACTGCATCTTCAGGGCTCTATGCCGGGAGTACATGAAGACTCTCATGTTCCTTTTACAGCCAACAACTAAACTCTCATGAAGCTGAGACATTATTCTTCTCACCGTATTTGCTCCAGCTCGAGGAATAAGAGGGAGGAGAGTGAGCGAGAGAGAGAAAAAAACAAACAAAAAAAAAACTCGAGCCACGTCTCTAGAATTCTAGACATCACACACGTTCTCTAACCATGCAAGCTTCCCCTCTAAAGAAACCTGACAGGATCAGGTCTATTTTCACGTCATTCCCTGGTCAGTTTGGGTCTCCTAACGCAATCTCCAGCCCCATCAGGCCACCTCAATTTTGCCATGCTTATCATTCCTCAAGGCCACTCTACCATTTTTTCCGCCTCCTCACTCTAGCTCATTCCATAGACAGCCTCTCCTTCTCACCAATCGATGATGGCTGGCGAGAATTTCCGGATGACATGCCCCTATTTCTCGGACATTTCCAGTGGAGGGAAGAAAGAAATGACACCAAGACCCAAGCTTCAAATCCTTCCTTGCCATTCGTACAGCACTTCATCATATGGTCCAGCAAACAACCTTCTCCTCTACCCTCCAATGAAATGGTTCTTTACCCTATAAGGGGTCAAATATATGTTTGAGTTCAGAAATAGGAAATACATTCGCAGAACCACTGCAGCCTCGTTCCGCGATGACACAGCAAGCTACATCTACAAAAGAAGTTTAAAATAGGCCTTTCTTATTCCACACCCATCATCACGGCCAGCGTCATATGGGTTCCCCCCAGAAACTCAAACGCATCGTAGTCAATCGACAATTCCGCAGTCGTTACTACAATCAATAAAGTCGGCCCTCCTCGAACCATCATGTTCCCCATGAGACGTCTGACATGGCAGAGCATTTCCTGTAACTTCATCATCCCAGCCAGACACATTCCCGGGTCTTTCAATGCAGACTCTGACCCCCTCCCTCGCTTCGCAGGAGTTCCACAGACCAGCTCGACGGGCACCCTTCGAGGTATACTGGAATCTACTATGAAGATGCTCGGCCGCCGCTCTCCCCAATCCTACCTGAAATAGTCAACTTGACCCAAATCTGGTGGTGGTTGGTGGCTCTTCCCCAGCTCATCCTTACCTACTCAATGATTCAATTCAAGCAAGCTCACCGTTCACAAGGACAGCACATAACTATGTCCCCCCTCCCCCTCGCGGGCTTCCATAATCTCAAGCACAGTTCCGTCACATAGGGATTGATCAAACCAGCTGCCCTCGCCGGAAACTCGCACCATAACGAGATGGCTTTTAACAAGGTATGGCACGACAACATCGCCATTATCGTATGGCATTATGTATGCGTTCACTCTGGCAAAGATAAACATCAAACAACTTTCCCTCGTCGGAGGGTTTTCATATCAAATGTTTTCTTTCAACAAAGGGATTGCACGTAACGTCGCCATAACCGTATGGCTTTATGCATGTTGCTCACCCTTCGGCAAAGATATCTCAAACAACTTTTCCCTCGTCGGAGGGTTTTCATACCAAATGTCTTCAATGAAGGGACTGCACGCAATGCCGCCATTATCGTATGGCTTACACACGTTGCCCACCTTCAGCAAAGATACCTCTAACAACTCTTCCCTCGTCAGAGGGCTTTCATATCAAATGTCGTCCTTCAACAACAATACTGCACAGCAATGCCGGTCCTAACGTAGGGCCGCATACCACGCTGCTCGCCTTAGGCAAATTCTGCAAAACCAGGGGCCTCAACGGAGAGCCCAAAAACACACCAAAAAAAAAAAAAGGCTTCACATAACCATACCAGAGATATCACAAATTTCATGTCAATTCTGATGCTCACATCTCTATTTTTCTTCTCCAGAATGAACGCCCAACACAAGACCCGGTTCGTACCAAACAGGATCATCTCTTTAGGGGGTAGCATACTACTTTCTCTCTTTTTGGGTGTAGGCTCCTCGCCCCTGCCTCCTATCTCCGGCAGGATATGACGGTTTCGGGCACAACTCCCTCGGACCGCCGGATGGGGCCTACACCAAAGAGAGAGACATTACTTTCTGTTTTACATTTATCAAATAAATGGCATCTTAAACTTTACTCAAGCCTGCGTGTCTTCCCGATAGAAATGGAAGTGCAGCGTAGTTCTAGCGGGAAGACTAGCAGCTGTACATCATCACTTCATTAGCGGGTTAATTCCTAGCCAATCGCATGTAAGCCATTGCTTTATAGGTCTGCCCACAATCTATCACATTGCTGTTTCAGTGGGCTAAAACACAGGCAACCTCCGCCACCCCACCACCACCAGCTGAGCCTTGTCCCGCATGGGGGTAGGCTCCTCGCCCCTGCCTCCTATCTCCGGCAGGATATGATGGTTCCGGGCACAACTCCCTCAGACCGCCGGACGGGGCCTACGCCAAAGAGAGAGACATTACTTTCTGTTTTACATTTATCAAATAAATGGCATCTTAAACTTCACTCAAGCCAGCGTGTCTTCCCCATAGAACTGGCATGACAATATAAATAATAATTTTATGATTTACTTAAAACAAAACACACACAAACGCATACAGGGAAGCTGCCTGTAGCTCTCTCTCTCCTGAACTGCTGCCTCCAGCCAACTTTATCCCTCTTGTCGACTTGATTAGCCTGATTAGGGGCTGGGTGTGTGTCATCAGGGCCCAGCTCCACCCTCCTCCTTGCCACAGTAATCCCGTTACATTTATTCCTTTACTCCCAAACCTTGCATATGCATGATTAGAATAAAATGTTTCTTTTATTGTTGTTTTTGATCTACAACTGACTGTAGAGAAAATAATAATATTAACAGAATTATATTAGCCTAATTGGTTGTTAAAAGAGACATTATTCAATGACAAATGGGTCATGTGGATCTCAGCATGGAGTGAGAGGATCACGCTGCTGAATAGTCCACAACTAGGACTATACAAAATCACTGGAAAATGAAATCTAAACATTTTCCAGCCAGTTGTCAATTTACATTTTAGTCGCATAGTGCATAACGCAAGTGATGTCCTCTCTTTGTATTTGAGGTTTGCTCAAAGAATAACAGATTTATTATTGGGAGTTAAGAATCGATATGGCAATTGTTCAAACAAAAATACCACGATGCATCGGATAATATATTCTAACCTACCCCTTGCACTGAGTTTAGACTTTGTGGTCGTGGTTCTTAGACTGCTTATGTATCTGAAAGTTTGAGAAAATCAGACTTGAACAAATTAACTTGACTGTATTCTACAATTGCTTGACCTAGTTCATTCATGTCCTGTCCTGTGAGATCATTGGCTTTTTTCTCACTGATGCGTTCATCATATGTCTATAAAAGAGCAAATAGTATGTCATTGGAATATTGAAGGTGCATTTGAGCTCAGTCATCAGGATGCAAATCTTTCTTTACACACTCCTATTTTTTCACCATCTTCATACAAAAGCAGAGAAGACTATTTGCCGAAAGTTGGGAGACCCTAAGTACCCACTGCTGTTCAAAGATGGAGATGTAACTATTGGAAGCCTTTTTGCAATCCACAGTAAAGAAACATTACCTTCCTTTGAGTTTACAAAAAAACCTCAATTTCTATCATGCTCCAGGTTTGTTACATGGGGAAAAAACAGAGCTGATTATTCTTTTGATACAATTTAATGCAATTTAAATATATGTATATCTATATTTTTATTTTGTAAAAAATAACTACTTAAGATGTTTTAGAAACTAACAATACATAAAATGTATGTGGAATCAGTGCTCAGATTATCTGTTGTATTTACTGATTAATGTTTTCACAGTGTGAATGTAAGAGACTTTCGGATGGCTCAAACCATGATCTTTGCTGTTGACGAGATTAACAGAATTGAAAGTTTGCTCCCAAATGTTTACATCGGCTACAGAATCTATGATACCTGTGGATCAAGACTGTCATCAATGAGTGCAACTATGGCATTGATGAATGATCAGGATTTTACAGCAGAGGACCACTGTAATGGACAATCTCCTATACATGCTATCATAGGGGAAACAGAGTCTTCCTCTACGATAGTTCTTTCTAGGACTACAGGACCTTTTAAAATTCCAGTGGTAAGAGGCAATAACAGTAAGGGTTTAACACAATTACAATATTGATGACTATATCACTGATACCTGTGCATTATTTTTCAGATAAGTCCCTCAGCCACATGTGAATGTCTTAGTAATAGAAAAGAGTACCCTTCTTTCTTCAGGACTATTGCCAGTGATTTCCATCAGAGCAGAGCCCTTGCATACATAGTTAAGCACTTTGGCTGGTCTTGGGTGGGAACTATAAACAGTGACAATGATTATGGAAACTATGGAATGGCCATATTTCTAAAAACAGCCCAGGAGGAGGGTATTTGTGTAGAGTACTCTGAGAAATTCTACAGAACAGAGTCTGAAAACCTCCAAAAAGTTGTAGACATCATAAAACAAGGCACTGCAAAAGTGGTTGTTGCATTTATTTCCCATGTTGAGATGGGCAATCTGCTTGAGCAGTTAAGTATTCAGAACATCACTGGCCTCCAAATGATTGGAGTAGAGGGATGGATAACTGCAAAGAGTCTGATGACGCCAAACACTTTTCATGTGCTGGGAGGATCACTGGGATTTGCAGTGAGGAAAATTGATATAGAAGGGTTTTCAGATTATGTTATCAAAGCATTCTGGGACAAATATTTTCCATGCTCAGAAAGAGATGGGAATTTGTCTCAACATGAATTGAATTGCAGAAAATATCAGGATCTACTTTTCTTGAAAAATTACAATGAAGATGTGCCTGAAGAAAGATATTTAAGCAATGTATACAAAGCTGTGTATGCTATAGCTTATGCACTACACAATCTACTCAAGTGCAAAGAACATATAGGCTGTGAGAAAGGCATGGCGATAAAACCACATCAGGTAAAAAAAATAATAATAATTATATATATTTATATATACACATACAATTGTTTGACAATTTGGTAAAATTACATATTTTTTATTAGGTGGTTGAGGCTCTGAAAAATGTAAATTTCACAGTAAAGTTTGGAGATCATGTGCAGTTTGACAGCACTGGTTCTGCAGTAGCCCAGTATGAAGTTGTAAACTGGCAGCAGGACTTAAATGGATCAATCCAGTTTAAGCATGTGGGCTACTATGATGCGTCAAAGGCTCCCCACCAGCGCTTTGTGCTTAACATCGAAAACATAATCTGGGCTGGAGGACAGTTGGAGGTAAATGGCAAAAACTGTTTTGCAAAGTTTGAACTTGCTCACCATAATGTGAAAATCTAAAAAAGCAAATACCTGTACTGATCCCTAGTATGAAAGGACACTGGATTACAAGGGAACATGTCTTACAACTCAATCAGTGCCCTCCACCAATTCTGAAAGCTCTGCACTTGATTAAATCTCAGAACAGAAAATATGATTCTTGATTCATTGACAATCATTTAGTTCTATAACAATTCAATTTTTAAAGTGACATGCATGTATTAATGTAGAAGCCCAGGTCTGTGTGCAGTGAGAGCTGTCCACCAGGAACTAGGAAGGCTGCCCAGAAAGGAAGACCTGTCTGCTGTTATGACTGTATTCCATGTGCAGAAGGAGAAATCAGTAATGAGACAGGTAAATTTCAGCCCATTTCAAAATTCCAAAGAAAACTGGTTAGTTGCTCATTTTGTGTTCTCCTTCTGCTGTTTAAGACACATCTTCTTATCTCAGGAGATCAGAAATAATTGTATTTTTGTTTCTAACTATAGTGAACATAACTTCCTTTCCAGATTCAAATAACTGCAAGCTGTGTGCAGGGGAATACTGGTCTAATGCTGAGAAAAATGAATGTGTGTTAAAGGCTATAGAGTTTCTTTCATTCACAGAAGTTCTGGGTATTTTGCTAGTTTTTTTCTCACTGTTAGGAGCAGGATTAACTGCGCTGGTGGCTCTCCTGTTATACACCAAGAAGGACACCCCCATAGTAAAATCTAATAACTCAGAATTGAGTTTCCTGCTACTCTTCTCACTGACTCTGTGTTTTCTCTGTTCACTTACTTTTATTGGTCGGCCCACTGAGTGGTCCTGTATGTTGCGCCACACAGCGTTTGGGATAACTTTTGTCCTCTGTATCTCCTGTGTTCTGGGGAAAACAATAGTGGTGTTAATGGCCTTCAAGGCTACACTTCCAGGAAGTAATGTCATGAAATGGTTTGGACCTGCACAACAACGACTCAATGTTCTTGCCTTTACATTTATACAGGTTCTTATCTGTGTGCTGTGGCTAACAATATCCCCTCCTTTTTCCTACAAAAATATGAAATACTATAAGGAAACAGTCATTCTTGAGTGCAGTTTGGGTTCTACGATTGGTTTCTCTGCTGTGCTGGGTTATATTGGGCTTCTTGCCCTGTTGTGCTTCATTCTGGCATTTCTGGCTCGCACACTGCCTGATAACTTCAATGAAGCCAAATTCATCACATTCAGTATGCTCATATTCTGTGCTGTATGGATCACATTTATTCCAGCTTATGTCAGTTCCCCTGGAAAATTTACTGTAGCTGTGGAGATATTTGCCATTTTAGCCTCAAGCTTTAGTTTACTATTCTGTATATTTGCACCTAAATGTTTTATCATCCTGTTTAAGCCTGAACAAAATACAAAGCAACATGTTATGGGAACATTTTCTAAATCTCTTTGAGAAATAATTGGGTATAATAATTCTGTAAAACAGGGTTTTTGTTTTGTTTGTTTATTCAAAGAAAATAAAAGAATAATGTACATAAATATTACTGTTTACATATAAACTGAATATAAAAATTGAACATATTTGCTAGCTCAACAATTGGTAAATTGTTTTGAAAGGTTTTGATTCTATGTTTGAAAAAAAGCCATATCATAAACAGTATGGCCTTGTGGCAGGTTAGGGCACTCTGTCAAAAGAATTCTGCTTTCAGAGTTATAATCATTAACAATGTTCTGAATGATGCTGGCCTGTGTGCTACTGGAGTCAAACACATTATTTTGATTTAGCCAGTTAGCTATATTCTAGACACAATATCAAAAGTAAATTAATGCTTAAAGATAATTTCTGGCATCAGTGAGTTTTAATGGTACTTTGATGGCCTTTAAAATCAGCTCTGTTGCTTGCATTCATTTCTCATGGGGTACCTTTTATTGCAAAAGTTAATCTGCCGATTTTACAGCAACCCCACGTTTTATGTGTTAAAGTAGCTATCAGTATAGGAAGAAGCTTTTCCAATGCATCAAGATTAATTTAGAATATTTTCTAATAAATCCCACTGTTGATCAACTACCATTTTTGATGCTTTTGTCTACTTTTCTACTACCCATTTAAACTTGGAAAATGACATACTTTTATACTTAATATACACTAATAATACAAGAAAACACCCTATTTTATATTACTGAACTTAAATACAGTTATAAACAGCAGCAATAGATCTTATTCACAGGAGTGCCATATTTAAGTTTTGACGTGAATGAAAACGAAGCTGTGAGGGATAGCCTTATTGTGGTGGGCCCACTTCAATGGCATGCACTCTATAAAGTTTTATAAATGTAATTTTCCACAACAAGACTTTTTTATTAGAGGTATGATCCAAAACACTTTAAACATCAGTACAACTTATTTATGAGACTAAGTCTACAGTATTTCTCGCAACCTCATTGTCAGTACTGTTAAAAAACACAACAAGAAATTGTTGTCAGCTAATATATTTTGTTATTTTTAATATATTTTGTTAAACAATATATGTTTTTTTTAAATGTTTCAACAGAGGTATGATCCAAAAAAACTTCAAACACCTGTACAACTCTTTAAAGAGACTAAGTCTACAGTATCTCTTACAGCCTCATTGTCAATACTGTAAAGATGGTGCTACTGTGATCCATTAACTAAATATTTCACTTTATAAAACAAGTCTCTTAAAGGCTACTTCAGGCACAAGAGAATTAGTGAATCATTTATGTGAACTGGTTAATTTACATCAGCTGTTTGAAAGAAATGACTCACAAAAAAACAACCACAATTTCCAACACTAAATATAAGGGAATTTGAACTTCATAACTTTTTAACTACAAATATTTGCTTCCGTACATCTCTGTGACGTGCGCTCATGAGAGGGCCTCACGTGGAGGCAGAGACAGGAAGCTCGTCATTGTTTACAATATAAACTTAGACAGACCAAGCCCCATTCACAAACCAAAATAGTCCAAAACTCTTTCAAAACAATGTAAATTAAAATAAAAAATTATAAAAAAGCACTTCCTGACTCCTCCTCCACGTGACATGCCCTGGTTCCCTCAGTGGGGATGCTTCGTGACACTTGGGAACACGTCAGTGGTCACGTGGTCTGAAGCCAACCATGCTGATGACGCAGGGACAGGGGAATATTTTCAGTGGATGTGAGCACAGGTAGTGACAGGGGAACAGCCTTCATGGCTGTGAGCACAGGCAGTGACAAGGGAATGGCCTCTGTGGCCAGGAGTGCTGGCAGTGACTGGGGAATGGCCTCCATAGCCGGGAGCACTGACAGGAACTGGAGAACGGCCTCTGTGGCTGGGAGCACTGGCAGAGACTGGGGAAAGGCCTCCATTGCCGGAAGTGCTAGCAGCGACAGAAGCCTTTCTCCTCCTCCTCTTCCAGGCAGCCAGGAGTACTGCTGTGGGAGTGGCCATCATGACTGAAGAAGGTGCTGGCTCTGGGACAGAAAAGACTTCAGACACTGGCTTTGGGGTGGACAAGACTTCAGACTCCGTCTCTGGGATGGATGAGGCTTCAAATGCTGGCTCTGGGACAGAAGGACTGGGGTCGTCTGGGTGGCCGGTGGCCCCTCTCCCTGAGTGCGGCCAAGACGGAATTGCCCAAAAGCTTCCTTGTGACTTTTTGCCTCTTGAAACCTGGTGATAACCGTGTTCATAGAGTCACCAAATAAGCCAGAAGGCGGCATCCAGGAGGAACACTTTGTCCTTGTCTCTGATGCTCGAAAGGTTTAGCCATAATTGTCTCTCTGTTCTGACCAAAGCAGCCATAGACTGGCCAATGGCACGAGCCGTCTGTTTGGTCACCTGGAGAGACAGATCTGTGGCTCGAATTAGCTCTGCGAAACCTCTTCGTCGACCGTACTACCCGGACTCAAGTCCTGGTACGCCTGCAACACTGCCATAGTGTGCATGTCAGCACCTGCCTGACCTGCTGCCTGATAAGCTTTCCCCACAAGCGTGGAGGTGGTCCTGCATAGCTTTGTGGTGAGAGTGGGTCTCTTTAGAGATGATGCCGAGCCAGGCGAGAGATAACCCACAAGTGTCTCCTCTACCGGCGGCATCATGGAATACCCCCATGCCTCAGCACCCACGATAGTCGAATATGTCAACGTCGAAGACACAGGAAGTATTAGGTGTCCTCCACGAATGAGAAAGCTCTTCATTGAGGTCATCAAAGAAAGGAAGGGACTGATGTAGTGTTCCTTTACTTTGGCCACCAGACAGAAATTTGTCTACCAGTTTGGAGCATTTGGAGGTCTTCTGTTCGCGTGGCCAGTCTAACTGTAGTCTGGCCACAGCCCGAGTAACAACCTTGTGTAATTCCTCTGCCACTTCATTATCGTGTTCGGAATGCTCAGAGGTGGGTAGCTCGAAGTCCGTAGAATCAAGAGATTCAGCATCCCCCTCATGAACTGAAGAGGCGCCGGAGCGCACTTCAGGATCCCGAGAAGGACCGGCTGGATCTAGGGAGAGAGCGAGCGATAGGTACGGACCCTTCTCTTGCTCCTCAGCCAGATCCATAAGAGAGCCCAATGATGGAAGTGTGGCGCTGGCTCTCTGAAGTAAGCGAGGTGAGTGTGAAGCATTTTGACTGAAAACAGATTGCAATGCTCGCAACCGCCCTGCCCCAATGCAAGAGCAGCATGCTCTTCGCCCAAACACACAAAACAAAACTAGTGTGTATCCGTTTCAGCCATAGAGTGTACACACGGGAACACACGCCCCATGCTTTATTTATCAGTCATTCTTGAAAGAGAAAAGGTTTCTGTCCACCGCCTAACAAATTCTAACACCTTACAGAGGAAAGTAGAACCTTTTTGACAGGGTTGAGAAGCACAACATACACAGAGTGGTCTGAAGACAAAAGACTGACGATGCACCTGTGGGGCATCTATTTATATCCCCTGTTCCGGCACATCCTGATGATGTCACTGGTGGAGGCTATAAATTCTAGTCAATTTCATTGATGTGTTGCACACATATTCACAGCTGGTCACTCATAAAGACGTTCCCAAAGTGCTAAATCAGTATAGCATCAAAGTGTAGATTTTTGATATGGGAACAAATTTGCTAATTTCTTAGAGAAGCACAAGAAGAGAGGAAGGTGAGAGACAGTGGTGAACAAGAATGTATTGTGATTCATTGAAAAATCCATTTAGGCCTATACAATTTCCATTTGTAAAGTGACTCCTGATTAGATTAAAAAAGCAAATGTTATAAAACATCAAGAACAAAAACGTCAAGCGATAATTAACTTTGATCAGGTGGAAAAAAGCAATGGCAGTAGATGTTACAAAGAGCGTTTTTTGAATAAGAGCCACACTATGAT
The DNA here is from genome assembly GCF_025860055.1 of Xyrauchen texanus. Lineage (NCBI taxonomy): Eukaryota > Metazoa > Chordata > Actinopteri > Cypriniformes > Catostomidae > Xyrauchen > Xyrauchen texanus. The sequence continues at coordinate 14,168,926 of NC_068296.1, forward strand.
TAGCCGATTCATTGTGCTCAGTTTCTATGATAGCACTTTGAAATTTGTGCTATTCCCAAGCAGTATTCCTAAAATCGCCTCACTAAAATAGCTACCATTCTGCATTTGGATCATTGGATCATGAGTTATATTGAAATATAACTCATGATCCAATGATCGTTTGGGATCAATTTTGTCCTCTGTATTTCCTGTGTTCTGGGGAAAACTATAGCGGTGTTAATGGCCTTTAAGGCTACACTTCCAGGAAGTAATGTCATTAAATGGTTTGGACCTACACAACAGAGACTCAGTGTTCTTATCTGTGTGCTTTGCTAACAATATCCCCTCCCTTTCCCTACAAAATTGTATTTGTTATTAATTAATTTTTAGTTAAATTAATCTTTAATTTAGTTTTAGCTTGAGAGAATTTAGTTTCACTTATAGTCTTGGATGGTCTTTGCCATTGAGGACATGAAAAGTAAGAGCAGCCTACTCCTGTAAAGGCCAGCCATACATAGCTATGCTTCCTACTTGTCTTTTCGCTGTCTGTTGACTTACATATTGGCAATTGTTTTTTAACTTTAGTCAGGAGGTCAAGCAGAGGTTAAACAGAAAGTCTCAGGACTCCGACATGTTTCAACCTGAAAAACATATTGACGCAAATGCACCTATGACATATACTCACCCGGGAGCAAATTTGATAGGTGTCTCTACAAACATGAAAAACAAAAATAAGAAACTCTTCAATTAAAGCAGAGCCGGAAGATACACCACATTATTTTTATAAACATCTGAAGGGGTGCAATTGTTCTAAACAACAAAGGCAATTAACAAACACATGATGCAACTGACTGTTCAATCAGGTGGAATTATTTAATTAGAACGTTTAGTATTATTTTTTAATTAGTATTATTTTAAATGTACAGTATATCCGATGAGGGGTAAATATAATTTTTTTTAAATAAAATTATGTGTAAAGGCAATACATTGGGCCCAGATTAAACCTGTTATTAAAGGAATAGTTCACCCAAAAATTATAATTCTTTCATTATTTAAGAGATATGAAGGAGATATGATTTGTATATTGCCATTCAATGCAAGTCCATGGTGTCCAAAACTTCCAAGATAAAAAAAGACATAAAGGTAGCATAAAGTTAAAATCCATTTGACTTGAGTGGTTTAGTCCATATCTTCTGAAACGATACATTCTGTGTTTTGGATGAGAACAGACCAAATTGTAACTCCTTTTCACTATAAAGGAAACGGAATAATGAGAGACAAATCTCCAAAGAATTGCCCATTCACATTAAAAGAGTGGCGAATGATTACTGTTAGCACATCCACAACCTTACAATAGGTGACGCTAATCGACAAATATTTTACTCTTGTATAGTAAGCAGAGGTAGGTAGTAACATGCTACATCTACTCCGTTACATTTACTTGAGTAACCTTTTGGTAAAAAATTTACTTTTATGTTTAATTTTGGGAACTTTGTACTCTAACAACTTTTACTTCGTTACAATGGGCAACGATCCTGTCATTGCTTTAAAGTTTAAATTCAATGAGTGTTATTAAATGCGTCATTTATTGACAGTATTTTAGTGGGACTTTTGCAACAGTGGAATTTACAGCGGCGCTTTTTCACTTGAGCTGAGTTCATCACTCCTGCAACAAGCGCTCAAAACGAACACTTTATTTTGTCACGCAACACCTCATTTTACACCAAGACAAGCAGATAATTCCAGATTCAAATTATAGCTCCAGTTTACGTTACGATTTTGTAATAACGTGAACTTGTCTGTGTCATGATGATGGTAATTTTCAGGGTAATTCTGTATATATGGGCTCTTAAGACTTCAGTTTATAATTATACATTTTTATATCAGTGCTGCAATAAATCTGTGTATGTATCCATGTAAACATGACGTGCAGACAGCCCATCACGTGCAGACAGCATTTATTCATGTATCAAAGGTCAAAATAAGTAATGTCAATTCAAGTCATTTTTATTTGTATAGCACATCATTGTGTAGTTTGATTAAATATGATTGTAAACTGTGTATAAAAACAAAAAATGAAATAATTATTGTATTTAGAACCCCAATGAGCATGTCAAAAGCGACTGTGTCAAGTAACACAAAACTCTATAAGATGTTGGTTAATGGAGAAAATAACCTCGGGATAAACCAGGCTCACTGTGGGGGCCAGTTCCCCTATAGCTAAGCTGCATGAACATAATGCCAATATTAGTTATTTATGTGCAGTGCAAGTCATGTTTTAAAATGAGTAAACTAAGTAAGTGTTAAGGGCCAGTGTTTAAACAAAGATTTTGTGTGAACTGTAAGATTAATGACTAATGTATTTGATGTTCATCCTGGATTAACTGCAGAAGTTCACATAGATGCATTGTCCTTTGATTGTTTGCAATGATGATGTTTTTTTTTTTTGGCCATTCTTTGATAATCTAAGTATTCCATTTTAATAGTGTAGTCCATCATTAGATCAAGGTGATGCCGGCAGAGAGCAGTGAGGGGCATCGCAGTTCAACCGGCAGGTCATTTAGGTGAGGTCTTTCCTAAGTCCAAGGTTCAGGTAGTGGCCTATGAATTATCCCTGTCTTATGGTTGGAGTTCTCATCAGTTCATCCTCTGAAGTCCATCGTAATAGACTGAAGTGATGTTTGGCTGGCACCACCTGCATTTATTCGTCATCACTCAGAGACACGTAGCAGTGGAGTCTGACACCAAGCAGGAATGGAGCTGGATCTGGCTGGCTCTGGTAACCAAAGGTTGAGACAGGGAAACAAATAGAATAATATAAGTGTAGATGCCACAAATGACTGTTATTCTCTGACGTCATAGGACTTCCTGTTGCTGACGGCACAGCACGCACGCACGCTGCACGAGAGTTTGTTTGTGGCCTGGTTAGCATTGCTTATTCTCAAACGTTCAACTTTATAGTCATCATTCATAGTTATATCCTTTGTCATTTTACCGCGTTTCAGGTTTTTCCACTTTTCTCCTGTTTCATCTGCGTGTATTTTACCGGTTGCTGCTGGCACCTAGCTAGAGTATGTGTTTGTAGCCTGCTAGTTTTTTAGCATCGCTTATATATCTGTTTTCAGCCTTTAATCCTTAACATCTGCCATTTTTAAGCACGCATCGGGTTTTCCTCGTATTATTCTCTTATCGCGATTCAACTGCGCGCATATTCCACCTGCATCCGCGTTCTATTTTTATCGCAATTAAACTGTGTGCAGCGTGCACCCGTTTTTTCTCCTCTGCGGTACACAGATTATTGCATCGATCTCAAAGCATTGCTTGTCACCAACAACAAACAATTTTGTGAAGGATTCACATCAATCTCAAACCCTCACCGCTCAGGAACAACAAACAATTTACGGTAAGTCATGGCATCTGCTCATGTTATTTGTTCCTGCATTGCATGTCACATGTTTAAAATAGGCTCCTCCGTCTGCAGTAAGGGATTCACTTGTGATAAATGTAAGGTTAATGAGTTAGAGACTCGCATCCGAACGCTAGTAGAGGTCAGTGAGAGAGAGAAGCCGGTAGATACTGTTTCGGATGCGGGCAGTACAGAGAGCAACACACACACTTTGGTTCCGGCTATAGAGCCCCTGCTAAGCAAGCCATTTGGGTGACGTCTCGGCGGCATACTCGATCAGCAAAGAGACACCACTCTCCCGTTCCTGTTAGGGTTTTCAATCAATTCTCCCCACTCAGTGATACACCCACTGAGAATCATATTGAAAGAGCCCTTGTTATCGGTGATTCTATTGTAAGGAATGTGGAAATTATTGTTGCAATATTGTTAATTGCATTTCGGGGGCCAGAGCGTCTGACATCAAATCAAATTTACAAGTGCTGGCTAATGCTAAATGTAGATTTTCTAAAATTGTTATCCATGTCGGCACTAACGATGTCTGGCTTCGCCAGTCGGAGATTACAAAAGATAATGTTAAAGAGGTCCCTCCCTGCTCGTCGTGGTGACGAGGTTTATAGTAGATTAGTGTCACTGAATGGCTGGATATCTGAGTGGTGTCTGAAGAATAAAATAGGATTTATAGACAATTGGAAGAGTTTTTGGGGTAGACATGACCTGCTACAGAGAGACGGACTCCATCCCTCCAGGGAAGGTGCTGCTCTCCTCCCTAGTAATTTGGCTCATAGTCTTAATAATGATAGTAATTGAATAACTGGGGCCCAGGTCAGGAAGCAAATAAACTGGTTAATCCGAACATCTGCTAGCTGTCTTGAGACGTCACACAGGTCACATAAACTACAACACATAGAGACTGTATCACCTAGATATCTCATAGAGACTGTGTCTGTTCCCCGAACTACGAAACACAATACCCTCACTAAATCATTTAGAAAAAATTTGATTAAGGTCAAACTTGAACAAAACAAACAAATAAAAAATACACATCATATAAAAATAGGGCTACTAAACATTAGATCTCTTTCTACCAAAGCACTAATTGTCAATGAAATGATTACAGATCATAGATTGGATGCGCTCTGTTTGACTGAAACCTGGCTTAAACCGGATGAATATATTAGTTTAAATTAATCTACGATAGATCACGACATTCTCTTGAATAGGCTGGAGAATTATGTTGGAATTTGTGAAGTTGCATTAGCATGGTTTAGGTCATATTTAGCAGACCACTACCACTTTGTCTATGTAAATGAGGAATTGTCAAACCAAACAAAAGTAAAATATGGAGTGCCACAGGGATCAGTTTTAGGGCCTCTGCTTTTCACCACGTATATGCTTCCCCTGGGAGATATTATCAGGAATCATGGAATAAGTGTTCACTTCTATGCTGACGATACACAACTTTATATTTCTTCAAAACCTGATGAGATTTCACAATTCTCAAAATTAGCAGAGTGTATCAATGAAATTAAAGATTGGATGGCCAGAAATTTCCTTCTACTCAACTCTGACAAAACAGAGGTTCTAATTATTGGACCAAAAAACTCTAAAAATAAGCCGCTAAAATATAATTTGACTCTAGATGGATGTACTGTTACATCATATTCAACAGCAAAGAACTTAGGTGTTCCATTTACAAAAAGCTTCACTCTGATGCTGCGCTTTTGCTAAGAGCTATGGGGAACAATCCTAGCTGTGACCGAGCTGAAATAATGTGTGTCACATTTCAATGAACATTGACCGGAATTTATAACCTCGGCTGATGTAATCATTAGATGCACCTGCGGGCAGGCTATAAATGGATACGTCACAAGGTGTCGTCAGAAACTCTTTTTTTCAGAGCGATTCTGTTTCTGTGTGTTTTAAAAACCCTGTCAAAACTTTCTTTCCTCTGTTAGGAGTTAGAATTGGTTAGGCAGTGTGCAGTGAAAATTTTTCTCTTTTCTCTTCTGTTTAGAAAATATTATATATATATATATATATATATATATATATATATATATATATATATATATATATATATATATATTCAAAAAAGAAAAGAAAAAAATAGAGAATGACTGAAAGCCGCAAACGATGCATCAGTTTTTGCTCTGTTTGTTTGGAGGAGCGCTCTGCTCTCGCGTTGCAGCAGGACGGGTGTGAGCACTGCGATTTACTTTAACAGGCAAAGTGCTTCGCGCTCGCCACGCTTACTTCCAGGAGTCAGCACTCACGAAAAAATATTATAAAATCGTTCGTGGGGCTCTTGCTTGGATTTGGCTGAGGAGCAAGAGACGGGTTGATCCCTTTCTCTCACTCTCTCCCCCAACCCAGCTGGTCCTTCACATGATCTCGAAACGCGTTTCGACGTTTCTTCGGATCATGAGGAGGATCACGATTCTCTTCCTGCCTCCGAGATTTCCGTCCGTGATAAAAAAATCTACGGAGGAATTGCTCTATGTTGTTACTCGTGCGGTTGCCAGATTGGACTATCCCCACTCCAAATTAGGGGATAGATTTTATCTTCAGTCTAAGAAAGGGAACGCCTCATGAGTCCCTTCCCTTCTTTGATAACCTCCATGAAGAGCTTTTTTTCGCTCATGGAGGAACCCCTGAAAAAAAACCCTGCTTGCGGGCTATCTCTCGCCGGGCTCGGCATCGTAACTTAAGAAGCCCTCTCACCCCTCAAAACCTTGTAGGACAACCTCCACTTTAGTGGGAAGGGCTTATCAAGCAGCAGGTCAGGCTGGTGCTGCTCTGCACACTATGCTGTTTTACAGGCGTACCAGGCTAACCTCCTGGACGACCTGAGTGTGGGTTCTGCGCTTGACGAGCAAGCCTCAGACCTGCCTCACACCCGCCTCGGTCCTGTCTGAAGGAAGGCTCAAAAGCAAAGCGTGGCGAGTCGTGCTCCTCCTCCCAGGGATTGGGGACAGTCTCGCCGCCCTTGCCAGCCCCCGAAGCAAGACCTCAGGACTATAATTTCTAGTAAGAGAAAACCCTGACGGTCTTGGGCCTAGATTAGGGGGTAGCTCCCCTTGGGACAGGGCGTGTGCTTCACTTCACCCCTCCCGGTACCCCCTCGAAGCCCATCCATTTCCGCCCCCTCTTGGTGTTTCGGGTTGCAGAGGCTTCTGTCAAAATTGGGTGTTTTCGCTGTTCCTGCATTTTATTCAGGACGCAAAACACTCGACAACCCCTCAACAGGAAGTGTTAAAATCTAATACCCATCTCAGAGATCCTGGCAGCGTGGAAACTTCTGCCAGATATATTCTTTTCTGTGGGTCTTATAAGGGCATCAGGATTTACTTCTCTCGCTGCTTTTCCGTGTTTCAACTGCGTGTTCTCACTACCGTAAACAGGATTTCTTTTTTGTCAAAAAAAAAAAAAAACTCAAATCTCCTGGTTAAAGGGGCCATGGTTTGTGTTCCCCTTCCAGAGAGAGAGTTAGGTTATTACACTAAATACTTCCCGTTTCCCATGGAGGGTGTGGGGTGGCGTCTGGCTTAGATCTTAAAGCTTGAACTACCTGTGGGTGTTCAAGTCCTAGATGATGCCTATCAAGATGGTCGTGTCTCAAGCCCTACAACTCGTTTGGCTGGTCACCATCGATCTTATGACGCACTTCTATACTTCATTTAGAAGTTCTGCCACAACATGGAAAGTTCCTGAAGTTCGCTTCCGGGGCAAAGTCTTCAAGTGTCAGGTACTTTCACTCGGCCTATCCCTTTTTACACGCACATTCACAATGCATGATGTAGCGCTGGCTCCTTGTGACTCCGGGGCATCTGCATTCTGAATTATGTAGACGACTGGCTGATCCTAGCGCAGTTCCAGGAACTGGCAGTTCAGCACAGGGACATCGTCTTAGCTCATCTGTTTCTCTGGGGTTGAGGCTCAACGCCAAGAAAAGCGTCCTCTCTCCCACTCAGAACACTGTCTATCGGGGCATCATATGGAGTTCAATCACAATGCGGGCACAACTCTCTACCACTAGGATTGAGTCCATTCAGATTACCCTGAGCAAAGTCAGGCTAGGTCAAGGTTGCACAGTATCAACGATTTCCAGGTCTCAGGGTGACCGCATCCTCGGTGATCCCTCAGGACCTTCTGCTCATGAGACCGTTTTTTGTTGTGGCCCAAAGCCAGGGGATTTCTTCCAAGGGCCAAAACCCCTAGGCTAATAAGGGTTACGTGCCTCAGGCTTCGTTCCCTTTCTATGTGGTTCAGACCACGGTTTTCTGCCTTGGGTCCCACTCTAGGTGCGTCTTGTCGCAGGCTGCTAATGACAGACGCCCCCCTGACAGGCGGGGTAGCGGCCTTAAGTGGTCGTCCAGCTTAAGGGGATAGGAGGATCGTCAGTTCGGTTGTCACAGTCACTGTCTCGGGTTGACGGCTGTATTTCTGGCCCTAAAATACCTCCTCCTGAGGCTGCCATGTCTTGGTGCGGGTGGACAATACAGCGGTAGCCTCTTACATAAATCATCAAGGAGACCCACGTTCTTGTAAGCTGTATTTCTGACGCGTCAGATTCTCCTTAGGGCCCAGGGCAAGTTCCTGTCACTCAGGTCAGTTATATCCCTGGATGCCCGTATGTGGGAGCAGATTTACTGTCCAGACAGAAAATACCAACGGGGGAGTTAAGAACTCCACCCTAAGGTAGTAGTTGCCCAGAGTTCACCAGCAAGGGTTTTTGCCTCTTACTGATAGCACCACGCTGGCTGAACAGGGCTTGGTTCTCGGAGCTAATTTCTTCCCTCGACGGCTCGCCTTGGGCGATTTTGGGACCTTGGGAGTTTGCTTCAGTTCTGGATTTTCTGTAGAAAGAACTGTCAGCGGGCACTTGCCTCGCCACTGCCAGGTTCTATGTGGCCACAGCGGTTTGCCACGGCTTGGTGGGCGGGGTGCTCTCTAAGAGGCATCCTCATTATTGCCCAGGCCTACGAGGCGCGCGGTCAAGCTTTGCCAGTAGGTTTTAGGGCGCACTCTACCAGAGGGCTCTCCACCTCTAAAAGCTTGGCTAGAGGTCTCCCTCTGCAGCAAGTTTGTGATGCGGCAGGTTGTCCTCTCCGCACACGTTCATTAGATTTTTTTAGTTTGGATGTTCTGCACTCCGGGCTCTTATGCCCTTGAGTCGACATCTCAAGCTCTTGTCTGGACAAGTTTGTGATGTGGCAGGCTGATCCTCTCCGCTCACATTCATCAGTTTTTATGACAAGTTTGTGTTGCGATAGGGTTCTCTTCGCACACATTCATCGAACTTTATGGGTTAGATGCTTTGCTACACCGGAGTCTTATGTCCTTGAGTCGACATTTCAGCCCATGTCTAAACAAGTTTGTGATGCGGCAGGTTGTCCTCTCTGCACACATTCATTGGACTTTTATAGTTTGGATGTTCTGCACTCCGGGCTCTTATGCCCTTGAGTCGACATCTCAGCTCATGTCTGAGACCTCTCGCGTTTTTGTGAGTACACTGCACAACCGTAGGTGTCCGGACAGCCCCCAGTGCGGCGGCGTGGGTATTGCATTCCCCATAGCGCTTAGCAAAAGCGCAGCATCATAGTGAAGCTTTTTGTAAAGGGAACATCTCGGGTTACATGTGTAACCCTTGTTCCCTGAAAAAAGCGGAACGAGATGCTGCGCTTCTTTGCCGCACTGGGACATCCCAGGACGCTCTTCAAAAAGAAGTATCTGACGACACCTTGTGACATATCTATTTATAGCCTGGCCGCAGGTGCATCTAATGATTACATCAGCCGAGGCTATAAATTCCGGTCAATGATCATTGACGTGTTGCACACATTATTTCAGCTCAGTCACAACTAGGATTGTTCCCCATAGCGCTTAGCAAAAGCACAGCATCTCGTTCCACTTTTTCAGGGAACAAGGGTTACACATGTAACCCGAGACGTTATATTTGATACCAATCTGTCCTTTGAAAATCTAATTACAAATGTTTGTAGAACAGAATTCTTCCACCTAAGAAATATTGCTAAATTAAGGCATATGCTCTCTGTTGCTGAGGCCGAAAAACTAATTAATGCGGTCATGACCTCAAGACTAGATTATTGTAATGCATTACTGGGAGGATGTCCAGCAAGATCAATAAATAAACTTCAATTTGTTCAAAATGCAGCAGCCAGAGTGCTAACATTTACATTTATGTTTATGCATTTGGCAAACGCTTTTATCCAAAGTGACTTACAGTGCACTTATTACAGGGACAATCCCCCCGGAGCAACCTGGAGTTAAGTGCCTTGCTCAAGGGCCCAACAGTGGCATCTTGGTGGTGCTGGGGCTTGAACCCCCAACCTTCTGGTCAGTAACCCTGATCCTCAACCACTGAGCCACCACTGCCCCTAACAAGAACCAAGAAATATGATCATATTAGCCTCATTTTATCATCGTTACAAAATCTGTATTAATTTTAAAATTCTGTTAACTACGTACAAAGCTTTGAATGGTCTAGCTCTGCAGTACTTAAGTGATCTTCTACCACACTATATTCCAACACGTTCATTAAGATCGCAAAATTCTGGCCTGTTAATAGTTCCTAGAATATCAAAATCCACAAAAGGTTCTTTTCATATTTGGCTCCTAAACTATGGAATAGTCTCCCAAACACTGTTCGAGATGCAGACACACGCTCTCAGTTTAAGTCTAGACTAAAGACTCATCTATTTCGCCAGGCATACACCTAATTTATCCTCCAACCCACAATTAGGCTGCTTTATCTGGGTCTGCCGGAACCAGAAACGAGAAACATTGAGCATGATCTCTAACTCTGCAATAAATGTAATGGCATCTATGCTTACATCTTTTTATTTGTTTCCCTGTCTCAACCTCGGGACTCCTATCCTGAGGTCACCAGAACCGGCTGGATCCAGCACCATTCCTGCTTCATGTTGGACTCCACTGCTACATGTCGCTGAATGATGATGACTAAATGCAGCCGGTGCCAGCCATATATCACTTCAGTCTATTATGATTTACTTCAGAGGATGAACTGATCACACCTAAAATTGTTCCCAAAGTGCTAACTCAGCGCAGCATCTTGTTCCACTTTTATCAGGGTTCTGTTTGAGAAAGAATATGCAAATAAAAATTATGTAATACTACTAAAATTGTGTTTTGCAATTATATTGCCTGCAGTAAGTAACTTTTTCAATGGAAACTTGCTTTTATTAGGTTGGAATATTGAATATGATCATATTTAAGTCAAATATTATCATTAACTGAATTTGGATCAGTTATTTAAGTTAGTAAAAAGATGCATATTGCTTGTCAAATGGTATTTTTCATTTTTATATGCCTCATTTTTAAGACTTTTGAAGTGTGTTTATAATGTGAGGATGTGTATTTGTCAAGTTGTTACATGTCCCACATAATCATACAGGCATATTGAACCAAGTTCAAATTTGTTATGCTAATATTTCAGAAAGAAGCTACATATATTTCTTCACTGTAAACCATAGATATCCAGCACTGCCCGTATCAACCTACTGCTAAAAAGAACCCAGAAGTGCTTTTTCTGCAGTGTGACATCACGGTTATTTCATGTACTGTATATGTTCAACAACACTTCTAGCTTTAGCTGGGGCAGTAGTTTGAATTTTGGTAAGCACAGAACAATTTCTGCAGCAGACCTTTTGGTCTTGTATTGCTGAATCCAAGTATTCTTTTTATTACAAATTTACTTATACTACAGGGCCTAGGTGATAATTCTCTGAACATAGAAAAATCCAAATATACTTTCTCAAACAAACAAGCAACTAAGTGTTCATGCATGCAAGTAAAAAAGATAAAACAAGGAATATGTAAGATATATTGAACTACTGGTTGATTATTGTCTACAGGCTTTATTAGATACTAAGTAATCCAAATCTGAGTTTACAGGAAGCACTGTATATTAAAATTTTCACAGTTACTGTATACAATTTACTACCTTTTAATAGTTCATACTGTATCAAAAAATGTGGGAGGTGTTAGGTTCATCCGCTTCATAAACCCCAATTTATACCATACCACCCCTGCTTGACCTTGCTCATGCCCTGCCCTATGAGTTCATTGTTTACACTCTTAAGCATTCATCCGTATGAATGATTTCTCTAAAACTATAAATTCATTATCAGTTTGATTGCATTTGGCAACTGCAGTTGAGCTCAAAATCGGGGATGCTTATCTTTCTTTACACACTCCTGCTTTTCCATTACCTTCATGTAAAGGGGGAAAAGACTCCTTGCCAAATGATGGGAGAGCCAAAGTACCCACTGCTGTCAAAGGATGGAGACGTAACTATTGGAGGAATTTTTGCAGTCCACAGTAAAGAAACATTACCTTCATTTGATTTTAAACAAAAACCTCAACTTTTATCATGCTCCAGGTTTGTTACATCGGAAACTACTTGAGAAACCTTAGAGTAGACACTGCATAACAATACATTCATTTTCTTTTAACAGAAAACTACCATAACATCTGTGAAGTAATGGTGTATCAAGTATAACACATGTGAAAGTATAAATACAAATGTTCTTTATTTTCCACCTTATTTATCTGTTTATTATGTATTGTTGTTTAAACTACTTGTTTAATATTTTCACAGTGTGAATCTTAGAGATTTTCGATTGGCTCAAATCATGACCTTTGCCGTTGATGAGATTAACAGAAGTCAACGTTTACTCCCAAATGTTTCAGTTGGCTACAGAATATATGATACATGTGGTTCAAGGATGTCTGCTATGAGTGCAACTATGGCATTGATGAATGATCAGGACTTTGCAGCAGTGGACAGATGCAATGGACAGTCTCCTATACATGCTATCATAGGGGAAACAGAGTCTTCTGCCACAGTGATTCTGTCCAGAACTACAGGACCTTTTAAAATTCCAGTGGTAAGAGGCAATAACAGTAAAATATTGACACAATTACAATACTGATGATTTTGACACTATAACCTGAGATTTTTTTTTTTCAGATAAGTCATGCAGCTACATGTGAATGTCTCAGTAACAGGAAAGATTACCCCTCTTTCTTCAGGACTGTTGCTAGTGATTACCATCAGGGAAGAGCACTTGCATACATAGTCAAGCACTTAGGCTGGTCCTGGGTGGGAGCTGTGAACAGTGATAATGACTATGGAAACAATGGAATGGCCATATTTCTGAAAACAGCCAAAGAGGAGGGCATTTGTGTGGAATACTCTGAGAAATTCTACAGAACAGAGCCTGAAAAACTCTTAAAAGTGGTAAATGTAATAAAACGCGGCACTGCAAAAGTGATAGTTTCATTTATTTCATTTCTTGAAATGGGCTTGCTTATGGAGCAGCTCAGTATTCAGAACATTACGGGCCTCCAAATGATTGGAGTGGAGGGATGGATAACTGCAAATGGTTTGATCACACCAAACAGTTTTCGTGTGCTGGGAGGGTCACTGGGGTTTGCAGTAAGAAAACTCCTTATTGAAGGGTTTTCAGATTATGTTATAAAAGCATTCTGGGACACAGCTTTTCCATGTACAAAAAGAAATGGGAATTCTTCTCAAATTGATTTTGATTGCAGAAAATATCAAGATTTACTTGTGCTGAACAATTACAATGAAGATGTACCTGAACAGAGATTTGTTAGCAATGTCTACAAAGCAGTGTATGCTGTGGCTTATGCACTAAAGAGTCTGCTTAGGTGCAAAGAACAGGAAGGTTGTGAAAAAAGCCAGATAATACAACCACAACAGGTAAAAAAAAAAGAAGAAAAAAAAAAAACACCCTAATTCTGTTTGACAATGTGTTAAAATGATGATAATGTTCCAAAACTGTCTTTTTTCTAGGTGGTTGAAGCTTTGGAAAAGGTAAAATTCACTGTAAAGATAGGAGATCATGTACAGTTTGACAACACTGGTTCTGCAGTAGCCCAGTACGAAGTTGTGAACTGGCAGCAGGATTCTGATGGATCAATCCAGTTTAAACCAGTGGGTTACTACGATGCCTCATTGCCCTCTTACCAGCGCTTTGTGCTTAACACTAAAATCATAGTCTGGGCTGGAGGTCAGCTGGAGGTAAATTGCAAAATAAAATTAAAAATAATAGTTGTGTTGACCGCTAGGTTGTCTAAAATTCTAATATATTAATATATCTAATAAACTACACAGCCCTCCACTACTTATCAAAAATCTACATCTCTCAACAATATAATTTTCTACCACATAAATCCATTTTTATCCAATTCGCATTTGCTTACCCCTGATTGAAAAGAAGCTGTGACATCAAGAGCTAAAAGGACAATTAGTAAATATATTTTAACAAGTGAAAAAAGTGATAGCAGGGCATTACAGATTGTATTTTTAGGAACAGTACCAAACTATGACTAATGGTGCTAAATATCTTATCAATATAATAGCTCATTTACCATTTTTTTTATTATATTATACTTACAAGATCTTTATTCTTCTGAGTCAGTATACAGTAAATAACTATATATTTACTGTATTTACTTTTCCATATAGAAGCCAAGGTCTGTTTGCAGTGAGAGCTGTCCACCAGGAACTAGGAAGGCTGCCCAGAAAGGAAGACCTGTCTGCTGTTATGACTGTATTCCATGTGCAGAAGGAGAGATCAGTAATGAGACAGGTAAACGTCAGCACATTTCAAAGTTCCAAAGAAAGCTGGTTAGTTGCTCATTTTGTGTTCTCCTTCTACTGTTCAAGATGCAGTTTCTTATCAAAGGTGTTCATAAATGAAATTGTTTACTTTCTCATTCTAACGATAGTGAAAACAACTTCCTTTCCAGATTCAAATAACTGCAAGCTGTGTCCAGGGGAATACTGGTCTAATGCTGAGAAAAATGAATGTGTGTTAAAGGCTGTAGAGTTTCTTTCATTCACAGAAGTTATGGGTATAGTGCTAGTTTTTTTCTCAATGTTTGGAGTAGGAGTAACTGTGCTGGTGGCTCTCCTGTTTTACAGCAAGAAGGACACCCCCATAGTAAAAGCCAACAACTCCGAACTGAGCTTTCTGCTGCTTTTCTCACTGACTCTGTGTTTTCTCTGTTCACTTACTTTCATTGGTCGGCCCACTGAGTGGTCCTGTATGTTACGTCACACAGCATTTGGGATCACTTTTGTCCTCTGCATCTCCTGTGTTCTAGGAAAAACAATAGTGGTCTTAATGGCCTTCAAGGCTACACTTCCAGGAAACAATGTAATGAAATGGTTTGGGCCTGCACAACAAAGACTCAGTGTTCTTGCCTTTACACTTATACAAGTTCTTATATGTGTGTTGTGGCTAACAATATCTCCTCCTTTTCCATATAAAAATCTGAAATACCATAAGGAAAAGTTAATTCTTGAGTGCAGTCTGGGTTCTACGATTGGTTTCTCTGCTGTGCTGGGTTATATTGGGCTTCTGGCTCTGTTGTGCTTCATTCTGGCTTTTCTAGCTAGGACACTGCCTGATAACTTTAATGAAGCAAAATTCATCACATTCAGTATGCTCATATTCTGTGCTGTATGGATCACATTTATTCCCGCTTATGTCAGTTCCCCTGGAAAATTTACTGTAGCTGTGGAGATATTTGCCATTTTAGCTTCAAGCTTTAGTTTACTCTTCTGTATATTTGCACCAAAATGTTACATTATCCTTTATAAGCCTGAACAAAACACAAAGCAACATGTGATGGGAAAGATGTCATCTAAGTCTTTATGAAAAATAAAATAGCATGGCCATACTACTATTGCAGTTGTTTGTATGTTTTATTCAAAATATAATTTAGTTTTTTTACTGAAATATCATCATCACAGGATTGGTCTTGATTACCTATTGGGGTGACGAGGACCTCTGGTGGTGAATGGGTGTATCAGAATGGGATGTTACATGAAGGCCTGTGTGCTGAAATGTGTCAGTTTACCCTTATGAATGCCTGTGTGCTGAAACATGTTGGTTTTATTTAAATCCATTTTCTCCCATCAACAAGTGTTGTTGGATTTATCATCTTCATTCAAACATTTTAAACAAGCCCAGTTTTTTCAGAAGAGTAAGGGAGGGCCAACAGTCTCTATAATGCTTGTCTTTGGGTTCTTGCTGCTTTGCAGCATTAAAAAATAAGAGGAAGAGACTAACTATAAAATGATAGGGAGACCAAATCGCAATGGATGTTTTCCCTATAGACTATAGTACAAACCCTGTTGTCAAGGGATGGAGACATTAGGTGCTTTCACACATGGATTTAAATTTGGATATACTGTATACTGTAACTATTCTGTCATCATTTACACACCATTATGTTGTTTCAAATAAGTATGACTTTCTATCATCTGTGGATCGCAAAATGATTTGCTTTTCAGAATGTTAGCCTCAGTTACCATTCACTTCAATCGCATCTTTTTTCCATAAAATGAAAGTAAATCGTGACTGAGAAAAACATTTTGAATAACATCTTCTTTTGTGTTCCATGGAAATAAGAATGTCATGGTTTTGAACAACATGCGGGTGAATAAGGTTGCTTCCAGACTTGGTTTGATTGCACATTGTATTATTTGGGTCCAAACCGTGGCATGATTGAGATCACATGACCAGTACCCCAGACCACACATGGGTCATCTACTACTGGCCTACTATTTCACATATTTAAAAGTGCAATTAAATATTTTTAAAATGATGGTAATAAAGTCTCCAATAGAATTACCTTTAACAAATCTCTAAACATAAAAATGTAGTCTCGATTACACCACCCTCAATCTGGATATAATTAAAATTCCGATTTTTCAGACCATGATCTTTGCCACTTCTTTGAGGTCAGCAATGGATTTGATGAATGTTCAGATTTGACAGCAGAACAAACCTCAAAATATTATGTTCCTTATATGTCACTCCCCCGACGTTGTGTCGATGTAGTGACACTAGGGGTCACTCTTGGGAGCCCGAGACACCTCTGATCTTTGATAAAAGGCCAATGGGAGTTGGCGAGTGGTATTTGCATGCCACTCCCCCGGACATACAGGTATAAAGGAGGGGGCACGCATGCAGCTCATTCGGATTTTCTCTTCAGAGCCGAGCAGTCACTATTTCATTGAGAAATAAGCAAGCTGAATTCACACGGTTTCTATTCACCTCTGCTGGATCCTTACGGAGCATTACAGCGGCTTTCTCCCCTCACTGCATGGGTGCACTGCAGAGTGCTTCAGCAGATCACTTGGAGTGTATTTTAAAAGAATATTTTCCCTCCTAAAAGAGTATATTTAAAAAGAGCGGCACACATTGGAACGTCTTTTTAAAGATGTGCCTTTTTAAAGATGCACTTCCGGTTGTGTGTTATTCCTGGATGTGGTCGATATCTCTCCTCTTCAGACGGCCACGATCGCTGTATTTGTGCTTGGGCGCTGCACATGCCGAGACATCTTTCGTGGATGCGTCATGTCCTCATTGCGAGGACATGACCCTGACAACGTTTCGGTTGCGGCTCGCCTTCGTAAGAAAGCAAGCCACCCCAGCAGATCACTGCCTCGGTCCTTCTACCCACTGGTATGAGGCCAGCACTGGGGGGATTCTGGGACCACAATGGGACCACCTCTGCCAGGTAAATCCCCGTGGACCTCTCATTCCCTGGCAAGCTTGTTTGCTCCGGTTAGGCTTCCGGATGAGTGTGTCGGAGAGCATCAGAGAGCAGGCTCGTCCAGTCAGACGCGAAAGCCTCTGCCGGGATTTCCCCTTCGGGTGAGATTGCCGAGGCACAAGCTGACGCGGAAATGACGGACATGCTTTCCCTGGCAGCCGCGAGCGTCAGGCTAGAATGGAAATCTCCACTCTCCCCTGAACCCTTGCGGCTCGACGATTGGTATCTGGGCTTGCGGTGCCGTTCACAGCCACGCCCCGCCCCAGTTCCATTCTTCCCGGAAGTGCTGACATGATTGTGGACAGTACCTTTTACTGCCCGGTCCCGATCTTTCGGTTCCCCCGCCCTCATTACCCTCAATGGTGGGCCGGCCAAGGGCTACTCGCCGAAGCTCCCAGTGGATAAGGCGGTGCACATATTCCCGAAGATCGCCACCACCTGGGCCCGAAGCTCCCATCTTGCGCCTGTAGTTTTACGTCGCCCCTGGCCTACGGTGCCGCTGGACAAGCCACCTCTGCCCTGCACGCCATGGCTCTCCTGAAAGTCCACCAAGCCAAGGTGCTGAAAGAGCTGCACGAGGGTAGTCCCGCCCCGGGATTGTTGCAAGAACTGCGCTCGGCGACAAACCTCGCCCTCTGTGCGACGAAGGTCACGCCACATTCTCTCGGGTGGGCGATGTCCACCTTGTGGTCCAGGAGCATTACCCTTGGCTCAACCTGGTCAAGATGAGAGAGGTCAACAAGATGTGGTTCCTTAATGCCCCCATTTCTCAGGCTGGTCTATTCGGCGACACCATCAAGTAGGGCTGGGCGATATGACCCAAAAAAAATATCACGATATAATTTTCCATATCAGTCGATATCGATAATTATCACGATAAATTTCAAATCTTTATTTCTTTGAAGATTAAAGGCATATTTTTGTTCCTGAGTGAAAGATGTAGAAACCAGATAGTTAATTGTGGTTTTAAACTATTCTTTATTGTCAAAACATGACAAACACTTCCCAAACAGGTGAACAATTGATCAAAACTGAGGTAGATGTATGTATTCATTACTAAAATCAACATTAATAGAGTAGAATATTATTTATATAAATAGAACAGAATATATAAAGTAAATATCTTTATAGAAAAATCAAGAACTGTAATAATATGACACTTGGCTCTGCTGACTGCAAATGCAAAATTAAAGTGCTTTAAAGATAATATTTGTCAATAAACAAAAATGCCAGCATGCCAAACCTTATAAATAAATGACATTGATTGACAAGATAAATAAAATAAATAAAAGAAAAATCTTAACTGTGGTCAGCATTTTTTTTTTTACTCTACAAGTTACGGGCAAGAAAGACAAGCCTGTCTACAGTTTCAGGTTTTAAAGCTGCCCTGTGACAGGTCACAATGTTCCCTCCTGTGCTAAAAATCCTCTCAGAGGGGAGCTGGTAGCAGGGATGCACAAGTAGCGCCTTGCTAGTTGGCTCACTTTAGGAAACTTTTTGTCATACACCTTCCACCAATCCAGGGGTTCTGTTTCACTGTCTGCATCTGGACCCATGAGATAGTTTTCCAGCTCCCCTCCACTGACTGCATGTCACTGAGTCCTGTGTTGCTGGAGCATGGCTTCTTAAAAAAACTGCCCAGTGACTTCCTCTGCTTCTTTACAGGAAGAGGAAGAGCTGCAGCAGCGCCTCCCTCTGCCTCTATTTCTTCTGTTCTGCATGAAGCCTGTGAAGTGGATGGGCCTTGGTCTCCCTCCATTCTCAGAATCTCAGTCACTGCTCTTGTTTTGATGGCTTCAATCTTGTCTGGCCTGATATATTGAGTCTTGAAGCCTGGGTCAAGCAAGGATGCCATATCAAGCAGTTCGTCTGTTATCTCATCATCGTACTTCTCATTGAGATATTCTATGACTGCTGTCTTTATGTCCTTTGTGAGCTGTGTGTCATCATCAGAGGGATTCAGGAGCTCTGTTCTGAAGAGGTGCAGCACAGGCTTAAGGTAGGACACACTCACATAAGATTCACCAGAGAGTGAATCTGTGAACTCAAGAAGTGGCTTTAAGGCCTCATTCATTGACTCCAGCACTTCAATGTCCTGCCAGGTGGGCACCAAGTGCCTGGTTTTCTTGTCAGCAGTGAGTACCTGAGAGATAGCCTTGTGCTGCTCAATCATCCTTGCCACCATCTTTTGACGGGAGCCCCACCTGGTAGGTGACTCTGTCACCAGCTTGTGCTTCGGTAGTTTAAGTTCTTCCTGAGCAGTTGCAAGGTCTCTCTTCTTTTTCCAGGAGAAGGAGAAGGCAGCCGCTACTTTTTTTACAAAGCCCAACAGCTCGATCCATCCTCTTGTCCTTCCCCGCTCTTTCTGAGGAAGGAAAGGAAATAGAGAAAAAATATGAGCAAAGAAAGTATCTGAGTAAGTCCACAATAGTATGATAAAAAAACATCTGAAGTTCTAAACAGATATATATATTATAACAGAATATTCATATTAAATATTCAAATAAGCATATGTTTCAGGTTCAAATATTGCTTCATGTTTGTAATCACTAACCTTTAAGAACAAAGGACTAATTAGTATTGATTCTTTTAAAATTTTACTTTTTATCATCATTTTATTCATATTTATTATTTTTTTAATCATATTTATTACAATTTAAATCAGCATATTTTTCAGTTTTAAATATTGCTTCATGCTTATAATCACTAACATTTAAGAACAAAGGAGTAATAAAATAATGATTTGATTCTTCTTAAATTATTTTCTTTTTTATTATTATTATTATTATATTATTACTTCTACAGCAGTTTTGTTACTAAATGGAGAACGGAGACTAAAACTTACCAATAGCCAGGTGTAGTCGATGCCCAAAACACTGAAGTCGTGTCCATTTGTTGAGTGAAGTGGCTTTTACCATGTTTGCACCACTATCAGTTGTGATGCACACTTGTCGGTCTTCACTCAGCCCCCAGGAGGCGAGTGCTTCAATCATTCCTTGGGCAATAACTTCACCTGTATGGTCTTCTGGAAAGTAAGCCGTTTGGAGGCATTTACTCTGAAGATTCCAGTCTTTGTCAATAAAATGAACAGTGAGGCTCAGATAAGGCTCAGATAAGGCTCAGATGTGCGACTAAACCACATATCAGAAGTAGAGGCGAAGAATTGCGCATTTTGCAGCTGGCGCTCTACCTTCTCCCTGCACTCCGTGTACATTCGGGGAATCGCTGTCTGTGAAAAATGTTTTCTGCCAGGTAGCTCGTATCTGGAGTCAAGGACGCGGATAAGCTTCTTAAATCCCTCATTTTCGACAACGCTAATGGGAAGCATGTCTTTTGCAATGCAATAAGCAACTGCTTTTGTGATGTCTTCGTGTCTTTTGGTTTTTTTGTCGTAAGGCACGGCGTGTGAAAATGATGATATGATACTTTGCTGAGTCGCATTGGTGCTTGTAGATGGTCGACGGCTACTAACACTTATTTGGGATTGGGACTGTAATTTCTTAGCTTCCTCGTGTTCTAATGGGTGACATTGTTTTAAATGATGAAACAAGTTTGAGGTGGTTGATGGCACTAGTCGTCCGCACAGTTTGCAGTGAACGTCGCTCTGTTTTTTGTCGGATCGCAAATAGCCAAAATATTTCCAAACCACTGAAGTTGAGTGACCTTTCTTGTCAACGATGTCTGTGTCCTCCGAGCTGGTCGTGGGCGTTGTATTTTCTCCACTATCGCTCATTTTTCTTGCTTCACTCAACTCCTCAAGCCTGTCAGCCACTGTGTGTCTGTCAATAACACCGCGTGCGGCACTCGGAAGCCCGGTCTGCAAAACGCATGCGCAGCATTACGCATAGTGCGTAAGCATTATATCGAGCATTTATCGAACTGTTGTTATCGTTTTATCGAGGAAAATTATATCGCGATAATTATCGTTATCGTTTTATCGCCCAGCCCTACCATCAAGGATAATGCCCAGCAGTTCTCGGCAGTGAAGCAGCAGACGGAAACCAATCCACCCAGCAAGCGACGTGTCGCCTACCAGGCTCTGCATGTGCCGCCCCCTGCAGGGCTACAAGCCCATTCCTCTGGCCAGTGGCGCCTCTCTAGTTGACATTTACAGAGCAGCGAGCTGGGCTACACCCATAACTTTTGCGAGATTCTACAATTTCCGGGTTGAGCCGGTCTCATCCCGTGTCTTAGCAGGAACAAACGGGTAAGTCCGGGTCAACCGGTCGTTTATTTTGCTTGCACCTAGCACCTTTCACCTCCCTTGAGCTGAAGATGTGCTTTGTTGATTCCCATAGTGTTCACAATGTGTTTCCTGATTGATTTCCTCCTATTCCTGCCCATAGGCAACCCCTTGTGACATATATTCTGCTGAAAATGTTTTCCCTGTTGGCAAACTGCGTTTTCCTTGGGCAGAGGCCCCTCTGCCCCAGTCTCCATGCTCGTAGAGCCTCCTACCCCATTGGGCAGGACCTACCATGGGACTTCTCCACATGACATACAGTACATCCGACTAGACTCGGCAAGACCATGTGACGTATTTCCACTTAATATCCCCCCCCTCTCTCTGGGCGGGGTCTCTGCGGTGTCTTCCCCTTGAGAGTGACACCGCCACGACGTGGACACTGGCATCCCGGTCGGTTAGCTAATTCTCTCTTTTTTGGGAAGTCGACTCATCCCCAAAAGGGTTGTTCGACACTCATACTAGCATCAGGAGATGTGCCGGCCCTATACGGCTATACGGCACAGAGCAGTCTGCCCGTCTCGCACCGCCAATCCACGTAACCCAGTTCAGCTAGTTGTGCCATTTTTGTAGGGGACGCCTCACATGTCCTCAGCTGACAGCTTCATTGAATTCTACCTGCTCAACACAAGTTTCATGTACAACAGTAAAGAGAAGACTCAGGGGTGCAGGCCTTATGGGAAGAATTGCAAAGAAAAAGCCACTTTTGAAACAGAAAAACAAAAAGAAATGGTTAGTGTGGGCAAAGAAACACAGACATTGGGCAACAGATAATTGGAGAGTTATGGATCAAACCCAATTGAGCTTTTGTGAGATCAGCTAGACTGCAAGGTGCTGGGATCAGCTAGACTGCAAAGTGTGTGAGAAGTGCCCGACAAGACAGCCACATCTATGGCAAGTGCTACAAGAAGTGTGGGGTGAAATTGTTCATTAAAATACAATGAAGTGTGGGGTGAACTCATCACCTGAGTATCAGGACAGACTGACAGCTGGAATGCAAAGTATCTGCAAAGATGTCATTGGTGCATATGGAGGATTTTTTTTGATGAGAACTCTTTGAAGTAATTTTTTGCATCCTGACTATACATTGTGATCAGTTGAATGCCACTTTGGTGAATAAAAGTACCAATTTCTTTCCATAAGAGCAAAATCTGCACATTATTCAAACTTTGGCATCCAGTGTGTGTGTGTATATATATATGTATGTGTAAATATGTAAACAAAATAAGCACAAAAATGTGAGCAAGCATGCAAGTACATATACATCAATCAGCAACAACATTAAAACCACCTGCCTAATATTGTGTAGGTCACCCTCGTGCCGCCAAAATAATCCAATATTCATGATTTTAAAATGTTCTAACTTCTGATTTATTAAGAATATCAGACTGGAATAAATTAGCTTGAATGTATTCCACCCCTACTTGACCTGGCTGATATCCTGCCCTATGAGGTCATTGACTACGTTCTGAATCATTCATCCGTATGAATTATGTCTATAAAAGTGCAAATAGTGTATCAGTTCTATAGCATTTGGCAGCCATAGTGGAGCTAAATCTTTGGGATGCTTTTCTGTCTTTACACACTCCTACTTTTCCATTTCCTTCATGCAAAGGAGGAAAAGACTCTTTGCAGAATGATGGGAGATCCGAAATACCTGCTGCTGTCCAAGGATGGAGACATAACTATTGGAGGAATATTTGCAGTCCACAGCAAAGAAACATTACCTTCATTTGAGTTTACACATAAACCTCAGCTTCTATCATGCACCAGGTTTGTTACGTTGGAAACTACATGAGAAACATTAGGGCAGACAATGTATTAAATACAAACATATTTTTAATAAAAATGTATTACCATATATCAACAAATTTATTAAACTAGAATTACATCTGACATGGAATGTTATTGTGTCTCAAGTATGAACCATGTGTGAAACTTAAAAAGTTTAAATTTGTCCTTATTTATATTATATTATATTTATTATTTAGTTGCTTTTCCGCCAACTGGTTTGATTTTTTTCAAAGTGTGACTCTGAGAGATTTTCGGATGGCACAGATCATGATCTTCGCCATTGACGAGATTAACAGAAGTGAAAGTTTTCTTCCAAATGTTTCTATTGGCTACAAAATATATGATACCTGCGGTTCAAGACTGTCTTCAATGAGTGCAACTATGTCACTGATGAATGATCAGGACTCTGCAGCAGGTGACAGATGTAATGGACAGTCTCCTATACATGCTATCATAGGGGAAACCGAGTCTTCTGCCACAGTGATTCTGTCCAGAACTACAGGACCTTTTAAAATTCCAGTGGTAAGAATTAAATTAAACGTTGACACAATTAACATACTGCTGCTGTTATACAGAATATTATCCATGCTTTCTTTTTCAGATAAGTCACTCAGCCTCATGTGATTGTCTCAGTAATAGGAAAGAGTACCCCTCTTTCTTCAGGACTGTTGCTAGTGATTATCACCAGGGAAGAGCACTTGCATACGTAGTCAAGCACTTAGGCTGGTCTTGGGTGGGAGCTGTGAACAGTGACAATGATTATGGAAACAATGGAATGGCCATATTTCTGAAAACAGCCAAGAAAGAGGGCATTTGTGTAGAGTACTCTGAGAAATTCTACAGAACAGAGCCTGAAAAACTCCTAAAAGTGGTTAACATCATAAAAAAAGGCACAGCAAAAGTGATTATTGCATTTGTTTCACTTCTTGAGATGAGCTTACTAATTGAACAGCTCAGTTTACAAAACATTACAGGCTTCCAAGTGATTGCAGTGGAGGGCTGGGTTGCTTCAAAGAGTTTGATCACTCCAAAAAGCTTCCATGTGCTTGGGGGGGCACTGGGGTT
Source organism: Xyrauchen texanus (assembly GCF_025860055.1). Lineage (NCBI taxonomy): Eukaryota > Metazoa > Chordata > Actinopteri > Cypriniformes > Catostomidae > Xyrauchen > Xyrauchen texanus. Next base: position 14,193,054 of record NC_068296.1, read on the forward strand.
TGCAGTAAGAAAAATCAATATTGAAGGGTTTTCAGATTATGTTGTAAACACATTTTGGGATACAGCTTTTCCATGCACAGAGGGAAATGGGAATTCTTCTCAATATGCATCAAGCTGCAAAAGATTTCAGGATCTACTTGTTCTGAAAAACTACAATGAAGATGTGCCAGAACAAAGGTATGCAAGCAACGTCTACAAAGCGGTGTATGCTATAGCTTTTGCACTACACAGTCTACTCAAGTGCAATGAACAAGACGGTTGTGAAAAAGACCTGACAATACAACCACAGCAGGTAAAAGAAAGGAAGAGATCAAGGGGTAAACGGTTTCTGTTTAAAAATGTGTTAAAATGCCCCACTGATAATTATTAAAATCTGTCTTTTTACTAGGTTGTTGCATCTTTGAAAAAAGTTAATTTCACTGTAAAGTTTGGAGATCAGGTGTGGTTTGACAGCACTGGTGCTGCAGTAGCCAAGTATGAAGTTGTGAACTGGCAGCAGGACTCAGATGGATCATTCCAGTTAAAACCAGTGGGTTCCTATGATGCCTCAAAAACGCCTCACCAGAGCTTTGTGCTGAACACTGAAAACATAATTTGGGCAGGAGGACAGTTGGAGGTAAATGGCACTAACTTGTTTGTCCTAGAGTTTTTTAAACTGGGGGAACAGAATGTAAAAATCTAAAAAAGTGAATTCTTATATTGCAAACACTTATACACGAAAAAAATCATAAAAACCCAAACAGTGCCCTCCACCATTTTTCACCAACAGAATATGTGGTTCCCCTCACAAAAAAAATAAAAAACTGCATTAACTCCTGGTGGACAGAGATAATCATTCTCTCTTGTAGGTTCACTGTTATTGTAAATTCAGAGCAAAAAAGCCAAGTGACAATGCAGTTTGGTCAATGCAGGACAGGATGTTTCTGAGTTTACAATTTCTATAATAACACTTTTAAAGTATTGTTTTGTTCCTAAAAATATTCCCAATACACTAACATACAGTAGCTCCAATTTTCTGCTTCAAAGAACCAATTCTCTGTTCTCAATAAAAATAAAATATTTTTCTTCAATCTTTGTTATTAAAAATAACTGAATGAATAATATATTTTTTTCCATGTAGAAGCCAAGGTCTGTGTGCAGTGAGAGCTGTCCACCAGGCATGAGGAAAGCTGCCCAGAAAGGAAGACCTGTCTGCTGTTATGACTGTATTCCATGTGCAGAAGGAGAGATCAGTAATGTGACAGGTAATCATCAGCCCATCTCAGAGATCCAAAGAAAACTGATTAGTTGCTCTTTTTGTGTTCTCCTTCTACTGTTCAAGATGCAGTATGTCATCAAAGGTGTTCATAAATGAAATTGTTTACTTTCTGATTTTAACAATAGTGAACACAATTTATTTTCCAGATTCAAATAACTGCAAGCTGTGTCCAGGGGAATACTGGTCTAATGCTGAGAAAAATGAATGTGTGTTAAAGGCTGTAGAGTTTCTTTCATTCACAGAAGTTATGGGTATAGTGCTAGTTTTTTTCTCATTGTTTGGAGCTGGATTAACTGTGCTGGTGGCTCTCCTGTTTTACAGCAAGAAGGACACCCCCATAGTAAAAGCCAACAACTCAGAACTGAGCTTTCTGCTGCTTTTCTCACTGACTCTGTGTTTTCTCTGTTCACTTACTTTCATTGGTCGACCCACTGAGTGGTCCTGTATGTTACGTCACACAGCGTTTGGGATCACTTTTGTCCTCTGTATCTCCTGTGTTCTGGGAAAAACAGTAGTGGTATTAATGGCCTTCAAGGCTACACTTCCAGCAAATAATATCATGAAATGGTTTGGTGCTCTTCAACAGAGACTCAGTGTTCTTGCCTTTACACTTATACAGGTTCTTATCTGCGTGCTTTGGCTAACAATGTTTCCTCCTTTTCCACATGAAAATATGAAATACTATAAGGAAAAGATCATTCTTGAATGCAGTCTGGGTTCTACGATTGGTTTCTCTTCTGTGCTGGGTTATATTGGGCTTCTGGCTCTGTTGTGCTTCATTCTGGCATTTCTGGCTCGGACACTGCCTGATAACTTTAATGAAGCCAGATTCATTGCATTCAGTATGCTCATATTCTGTGCCGTATGGATCACATTTATTCCCGCTTATGTCAGTTCCCCTGGAAAATTTACTGTAGCTGTGGAGATATTCGCCATTTTAGCCTCAAGCTTTGGTTTACTATTCTGCATATTTGCCCCTAAATGTTATATCATCCTGTTTAATCCTGAACAAAATACAAAGCAACATGTTATGGGAAAGACATCATCTAAGTCCTATTGAGAAATAAAACAATATGGCTAATATTATTTTCTTAAAAAATAATTAAAACAACAAATAAACTTGTATACATCAAGTAAAGTTCATGCAGCTTTGTAAATTACATAAAATTATATACATTCAGAACATTTTTATTTATTTTTTCTTGAGCACCGTGCACTATAAGACAAAGCAGCTAAGGTTTTGTTAACACAAGCGCTGCTTCTTCGACCCATTCAGATGCCTTTCTCTCATTAATGAAATATGAGGAACCATGTTAAACCGCCTTTCGTTACTTAACATTTTACAATGAATGGAAAGGAGTGGATTAACATTTTATTTTAGCACCAAATGAAATGATTAGCATCCAATCAAAAAATAAATAAATAATCGCAATATTAGACTATAAAAAAAAACTGATTGTCTGTTAAACAGAGATCAGACATAGTTGGTAAACGTAAACTGCACTGAAGTTCATGCAATTAATTAGTTTTTATTATCAGAACACCGTACTTTCCCTTGGAGCTTGACCTTCGCCGTGAGTATGATTTCTATGAAGATAGAATAGTGCCTAAATGATTTGCATGTGCAGAGTGAGATTTGTGAAAGCGCAAATAAAATTGCAAGGGAAATTTGTTTTGCATGTGCACAGAACATTTTGTAAAGGTGTAAATAAATTTACAATCATAAAAAACATTATTAGCAATACTTTAATTCTTTGCTTAAGTGTAATTCATGTGTTGTTAATCTGTAATTTCATATTAACACAAAGTAAATGTGGTCTGTATTCTTCTGACTTCCTTTTTTTTTTCTTTTCGCTTACACTTTTGCCACTATTTTTGGACATAAACATGGCCAAAACAATTGCAAACTGCAATCAGAAATGCAAGCAAAGAAAGGGTTTGAAGAACAACTAAATGGATTCACAGCATAGAATAAGTCTGCATGTGCAAAATAAACTTCTGCAAACAAATAACTTGTGTTTGTGGCATAAATATTTTCCAGAAATAATCCGATTTATACTGTTCCGTTTTCCCTTTTGTTGCGCTCACACTTTTGGTATAAATATAATTCTCAATCTGGTTTTCAAATGTTTCTTCTTGTTGCTGTTCATTATTTTAATTATATTTTAATTAATTTGTATTATTATTGGCATGGCAAATGGGTGGATGGATGCATGAAACTTCCTGGTATCATATAAATAATTCTAGAAAAGGAAATAATATAAGTAAACTCTATCAATCTGTTCAGAGAGTTTTGTTTTATATGGCGTACTTTATTCATTTATTTTCTAGCATCCAGCTAATTCCATCTATTCATCACAATGCCTTGCAACAAAAGAAAGTTTATGTATTAATACTTATGTTTAATATTTAAGAGAGGACAACAATACACATAGGAACAACAAAAATTTAAAAAAAATGGTTTGACATGAATGTAAAAGAATTTAAGGTCTCTCCAGGAGGAGGATGTCCACCACCATTCACCTTATCTGGCTCAGTTCACAGCTCATCAAACTTATTGCGTTATGATGGTAACATTGATATACTTGCAACTGGAAGAATCTTCAGAGAAAGTAACAGAATGCCTGAAAAAAGATATTTGACTGAAACACTGTAAGATATTACAAATTTGCAAGATATACTGTACGACAGTGTGCAGGCTTTTTTCTTTTTAACCATGTTAAAAAGACTGTTGAACCAGTCACAATAGAGGGCATACATTATTTTTTTTTTGAAAATGTAACGCAAACTGCATCTTTCCATTAGCTTTTCACCCTATGTCAAGCACTTCTGCTAGAAAAACAATAAGCAGTGTTGGAAAAAAATATATATATTTTAAAAAATTAATGCAAGCAGCAAAATAAATAAATAAAAAACGTTTCCAAATAAGTACAGGCTATGGTTTAAAAGAAAAAAAAAAGTTTTTTTAACTAATAATATTTTTTAATGTTAATTTCACTCATTTTAATTATTAATGTTTTCATTACTTATTTAATTTCACTTCAATCAAAATATAATCATGGCAGTTTTTCTGAAAGAACACAACACGTTCAGATGTCTTTTCACATGATTTACACGCGGTTGGGAGTAGGTAAACATTTTGTTCGTACAAACTAACGTTTTGAAAACACAAAATCTTTCATGAATCCGAGAACGATTATCACATGAGGCCTGTTCTTTTTTACATGTGATAATCATGTAATTTAATTATTGAGGGTACACATATGTTTTAGTAAGTTCAAATAATCTATTCAAAATCCTCTTTGCTCAGAAATCTCAGTCTGAATGGGCTTGATACCTCTGCTTGTGAAGGCCAGCAACACCGAGCTGAGGTTTCTGCTTCTCTTTTCACTGTTTACTTAATATTTGGCGATCAGGTCAAGTTCAAGTGATAGAAGCAGAAACACAAAGCCTTAAGACTGTGACACATTGCAACCTGAAAAACAGGCTGATGCAAAGGCTCTATAACCAAACAATTTCCTTTGAAACAAATCCAAAATGCTACCTGAATTCTAAAGGTTAACTTAACAATCAATCTGAAATATAACCAAAGTAAAATCGTCATGGAGCAATTTATATAAAACAAATATTCCCAACTTAATTACATGCTTTAGTTTCCTAACAAACTAAATTGTGTTTAATACATGTATTAATCAGTTATTATTATTATTATTATTATTATTATTATTATAATTTGTAGTAGTTGTTTTTAATGGTTTGATGGAAACACATCCTGCATTGGATTTACAATCCAAAGAAAATTGTTGTGTATGTATTTCTAGTAATCTAACTTGTGTCCTCATAACCCACAACTGAACAAACACATAAACTGTACAAACTGATTGTGTGCCACAGAGAGCATTCAACTCAAACAGTGTCCCTATAAACCACATTAAAACTTACACAAACAGTGCCGACAATCAGACTGTCTCTTAACCAGGACTAAAGCCCTTTAACCAGCTAGTGGTATGTACTCGCACTTGAGCAAACATTACAGGTGTTCACAAACATGAAAAATGCAATTAAGAAATTCTTTAGTTTAACTACAACTGGAAGCTAGACCATATTATTGTCTTGAACATATAAGGGGCGAAAAACCAACAAAGGTAATGAACCAACACATGATGGAACTGACTGTTTGTAACGAACAGGCCATGGAGATGGTGTTAGGATTCATGTGCAGGAAGTTTTTTAAAAGAGACACAAGCAAATAATCCGAAACAGCAGGCAGAGAGACATAGTCATAAAGCAGGCAGATAAATCCAATAAACCAAATAGTCCAACCAGGCAAACAAAACAAAGGGTAATCCATAAAGCAGTAAATCCAGAAAAACAAGCAATTGTCATAACTTGAATCAAGAAACAATTGCATTGGAACAACACTGCTTCGAACCATTGGCGCCAATGGTTTCTACAATCTACTTAGGCTTACAATGCTTTTGGAAAACACAGCCTAGGATTCTTCCTAGAGATGGCTACCCAGCTAAACTGAGCAATCAGGGAAGAAGGGCCTTGGTAAGAGAGGGGACCAAGAACCAGTTGGTCACTCTGGTTGAGCTCCAGAGATCATGAGTGGAGATGGGAGAAACTTGCAGAAGGACAACCATCACTGCAACACTCCACTGATCTAGAGTTTATGGCAGAGTGGCCAGACGGAGCCTCTCCTTAGTGGAAGAAACATAAAGACTCACTGAGCCACAAAGAGTGGCTTAGTGAAAACTCTGTAAATGTTCTTGAGTGGCCCAGCCAGAGGCTCATAAAAACCTAGACATTAAAAATATCTTCTCACCCAAAAAAACCCCTCTAAAAATAAGTTTTACCAATGGTAGAATATAATAAAATCTTTAAAGTATGGCATAAAAGGTGAAACACACTGTGAAAAAACTCTGAAAACTCTGTGGATGTCCTTGAGTGGCCCAGCCAGAGCCCGGACTTGAACCCAATCAGACATCTCTGGAGAGACCTCAAAATTGCTCTCCACCGACGGTCCCAATCCAACCTGACACCACATAGCAGACGGACTTGGCCTGAGTGTGGCCTTAAACTGGCATTGATGGCCTCACATATTCCTTCTATTTTGTCTTGACTTTTATGTTGAAATTATTGTTTAGTTCCTGTTTCCTGTTAGTTTTGTAGTCCTTTGTAGTTTCATTTTATGATTGGTTTTCCCCTGATTGTTTCCACAGGTGTTCCTCATTACCTTGTTGGCCCCCTGTGTATTTAAGCCCCTGTTTCCTTTGTCAGTCTTTGCATATTTTGTTTGATGCTCTGTGCTTGGTTCCCTGTGTTTTGGTTTTCTTTATATTCTGAGTTAGTTTGCTTATTATTTGTTAATTAAGCTGCGTTTAGATCCTCATTACTCACCTGCCTCGTCAAACATGTCGGCAATGGCATGCATCCTGTCAGACAAAAATGAGCCATGTCTGGCAAAAGTGCCTCTGCATACGTGATGACATACAACACGAAGGCCATTTATTTTTCAATTAATATTTTTATTGATTCATAAATATATAATCAAATATAAAACACAACATATATATATAGTGAATCAACATCAAAAATGTAACCCCCCCAATAACCCTCCCTACTCACCAAACCCACCCTAACCCCCAACGAACTCCCCTGTGGTTACAAATAGATACACATAAAAAAACAAAACAAACTAAAAACAAACAATCAAATATAATAATCATATATAATTAAAATAAAACATCTCTCTACCAAGCCCCTCCCCAAGAGTCCCCCAAAAACACCAAGTAATTACCCCATTTCCTGTCGAACAAATTCTGAACCCCCAGCCTTCTGCTTGCCATCCCTTCAAAAGCAGTCACTCTCCCAATCTCCACACACCACTCTGGAAATGAAGGTGCCCTATTCAACTTCCATCCCCCAAATAATTTCCTGCCCACCATAATGCTGGTCAGAACCAAGTTTATTATATGTTTATCCCCAAAATGTATGACCACCCCACCACCCAAAACACAGAATACAGGCCAATTCAGCGGCTAGAACAGCATTGTGGCAAGAGGGACACAATGTCTCATTCCCTCCATTAGGGAACATAGGTCACAACAGTAACCGAGACGTTTTCCTTCTGTCAGTCAATCAACATTATGTCGATGTAGGGACACTAGGGGTCCCAATAGAAAATCACCACAACAGCTGAACCGTGTTACGTGAAATGCCGATGCAGGTCCAAGCAAGCTTCTGCCTGCCTAATAGCAGGTGCATCAGACTGCTTGTCACCTCCCCCAATGCCCCAAAAGACGTCATGGCTGGGGCCATCTAACGCTATTATATGCATCAGGGAAGCTGTTGTTTTACTTTCCAATTCTTTCAGGGGGAAAAGACCCAGCGGAGACCACATCCTGCCCAAAAGGGGAGGTCAACATGTGGCAATACGACATATGGCTCACTAGCCACACATGGAAGAGGTGCAGTGGTAGGTCCTGATTTGATGGGGAAGAGCACTACAAACACAGCGACTGGAGCAGAGAGAGCTCTGCCCAAGGGAGACATGGGTCTGCCGACCGGGAGACCGTACTGCGGACAATACATCACAGGGGGTTACCGGAGTAATTGGCACCTGTGGAGCACCTATCCTAGTACAGGGCATATAAGTACCATAGTGGGTCTGGCTGCGAACTCCTCCACCAAATTCACGAGCCACAGGGCTAGGGAGGAAGAACATCCATGGTCTACGACTTCATGAACTCGACTGGGGGTAATAGCGCATATTTTTGCCTCAGGGGAGGAGAAAGGTGCTATGCGCAAGCTATACACCCAGCCAGCTGTTCCGTATTACCAAACTCTACCTGTTCGTACCTGAAAGAACACGGGACAAAACCGGCTCAACCCGGAGATTGTAAAATCTTGTGAAGGTATTGGGTGTTGCTTAGCCCGGTGCTCTGCAGAATTCTACTAGAGAGGTGCCATTGTCTAGCGCATTGTCTACCAGACCCATGCCACACGGGCGCGGCATGGGTCTGGTAGGCCAATGTGATGGCGTCCACGATCCAGTGGGCGAGCCTCTGTTTGGAGACAGCGTTCCCTTTCCGCTGTCCACCAAAACAGACAAAGAGCTGCTCAGAGCATCTAAAGCTCTGCATGCAATCAAAGTAGATGGGCAAAGCACACATCGAACACAGCAACGATAAGGCTGGGTCTGCCTCCTCCTGGGGCAGCGCTTGCAGGCTCACCACCTGACCCCTAAAAGGGGTCGTGGGAACCTTGGGCACATGGCCTGGTCGCGGTCTCAGGATCACTTTAGAGTCTTTCGGACTGAACTCCAGGCACATTTCGCTGACACAGAACGCAGAATACAGAACGCTTGCAGGTCCCCGATCCTCTTGATGGAAGTGAGCGCTGTCAGGAGGGCGGTCTTTGATGAGATGGCCTTTAACTCGACTGACTCTAGGGGCTCGAACAGGGTTCTCCGAAGGCCCAGCAGGACCAAGGGGACCATGAGGGAAAAAGGCACTGCATAGGAGAGTTCAGCCTCCTGGCGCCCTTCAGGAACATGATGATCAGGTTGTGCTTACCAAGGGACTTACCTGTGGTGCGCTTTTGTAGCAGCTACGTACACATTCAGGGTTGAGGTGGACAGCCTACCCTCCAGCTTCTCCTGCAGGAAGGAAAGCACTGACCTGTAGGTCCAATATAATCTATGTCAAATCATAAATTTCATAAGCTGCACCTTTGCATCTCTAGATGCAGACTTGACATTTAAAAATCCTAACTCACACCTAACCCTCCTCCAATACCAAGTACAAAACTTTCTCCCATAATAATATAATCTCTTGAGAGAAGTTGAAGCTCTGTCCCCCAGACTCTGAATTAGCAGGGAGTAATACACGTATGACTCATGACATTTTCCAAGAGCCATAATCACCTCTCCCGCTTTAGGGTGGTGTGTGCCACTTCCAAAAACAATACAGAGCAGGTGGCCAACCTGTAAATACCTATAAAACTGAGATCTGGGAATCCCAAAATGTTGAACCAAATTTTCAAAAGATCTCAACACTCCACTCTCATATAGGTCACCAAGTGTATTAAGCCCCCCACAATCCAGTCTGACCAGCAGAAAGGGACTTATTAATGCGTAATTTTGGGTTCATTTAAATACATTTCCGAATTAAACACTCTGAACACTTTTATCCATACCGAGTGCAAATGCAAGACAACAGGGTGTAATTTAACTTTTCCGAATAGTATGATAGACAGGCTTTGCAATGGCAAAATAAGGGCAAGAACATCCTGTTCAATACAAAACCAGGGAGGGACTATCTCAGATGGAAGCGACCAGTGAGCCAAATTTCTGAAACCGAGTGCATAATAATAAAACTAAATCTTGGGGGGTAGGCCTAACCCACCTTTGTTAATCAGTCTATATAAATTATTCAAATTTAATCTAGGATGCTTACTATTCCAAATGAAGGACTTCGCTATGCTATTGTGACAGGTTGAGTGTCTCTAGTATTTTCTCTGGTGTTTGGTTCTTTGGTTCTTTTGGTTCTATCTTAATGGTTGTGCACATCTCAAATGGGAAGACACGGCCACTGCTGTTGAGTGGCGTCTTGACATTGAGCACACCTGTGCGGCTCAATTACTGAGGCTTGTTAGGTTCTGGTGGCTTTATAAAAACATGTCTAAGTGCGGTGTTGTGATTCTCCTGCACATGCTCATGTTTTGTGGGCAGTAAGGCTCTATTGGCTTCAATTTCTTGTCGCTCTTCTCTGGAATGTGTGTGTGTGTGTGTGTGTGTGTGTGTGTGTGTGTGTGTGTGTGTGTGTGTGTGTGTGTGTGTGTGTGTGTGTGTGTGTGTTTTTGTGATTTACGAGGACAATTTTGTAAGTTACAAATTGGTAATTACAAGGTTATTATGCTATAAATGTGATTTATGAGGACATTTCTAGTGTCCCCATAATTCAAATCGCTTAAAAATCACACTAAACAATGTTTTATTGAAAATGTAAAAATGCAGAAGGTTTTCTGTGAGGGTTAGGTTTAGGGGTTGTGTTAGGTAATCTATAGTTTGTACAGTATAAAAGTCATTATGTCTATGGAAAGTCCTCATAATGATAGGTAGACCAACATCTGTGTGTGTGTGTGTGTGTGTGTGTGTGTGTGTGTGTGTGTGTGTGTGTGTGTGTGTGTGTGTGTGTGTGTGTGTGTGTGTGTGTGAGAGAGTGAGTGAGAGAGAGTGTGAGTGAGAGAGTGAGTGTGCGAGAGTGTGAGTGTGAGGTGACGAGACGAGAGCAGTTAGCATAAAGCCTTCTGTAAAGTAAGAATTTCACCAAGGAGGTGCGGCCTGAGAGTGTTGGCTGCTGTTTTCTTATGCCTGTTTGATACTGCTGATTAACAATCTTGCTCATATGGCTGTCTGTCTCTCAGTGGATTTGTTTGATATATCTGGGATCAGTTTAACATTTTAGTCCTTTTGAGTTTATAAATTATGGAGTGGTGGTGGCGTAGTGGGCTAAAGCACATAACTTTTAATCAGAAGGATGCTGGTTTGATCCCCACAGCCACCACCATTGTGTCTTTGAGCAAGGCACTTAACTCCAGGTTGCTCCGGGGGATTGTCCCTGTAATAAGTGCACTGTAAGTCGCTTTGGATACAAGTGTCTGCCAAAGGCATAAATGTATTATGTAAACCAATAGGTCTGTATTCTGATTCGCTGTGAAGCTAATACTTAAATATTAAGTATGATTTTAATCTCCTGGAGTTTTGTTTTATTTTTTAGTTTGTTTGGTTTCTTGTTTGTATGTTTAAGTTTTTTGTTTTTTTTACCAGTGTATATCCACAGTCCTATCACCTGTTAATGTCTGACCTGCTGTGATACTGAGGCTTTAAAGAAAGGGGATTTGTTTGTTTGTTTGGTATTATTTTTTCTTTTTAGGTTGTCATTTGAGTGTTTATGCACTGATTTGATGTGTGATTAGTCCTTTCTGTTAATGTTTGCTTTATTATGGACTGTGGGTATTTAACTGTCAAATGGTACATTTTCTAGAAAACTTTTAGTGGAATAAATGTATTTGTGAAATAAATTGTTATTGTTTGGAAGTCACGTCTCTGCCTTTTCATCCAATCTGAACCAGCAGGGTCCTTCATATTAGTGTAACTATATATAAATTTCACTTTATTTTCCTGGGTGGTAAAATGACCTAGATGGTGTAGGTCCCGTTTATCCCATTAGCCAAAGGTTACACTATCAAATTACTTCAGGTAAGAGAGGGGACATCTATAGGGAGAGATTGTAATAAGTAGTTCAATTTTGGAATACAATTAATTTTAATAACATTAACCTTCCCAATCATAGATAAATGTAATGAAGCCCACCTGCCCACATCGCTCTAAAAACTTTTTATTAAGAGGTTAAAATTAACTCTAAGTCAGACAAAATTTCTGGGAGTAAAATGCCCAAATACTTAAAGCCCAGTTTGGGCCATTGGAAGGCACCTGGCTGGAAAGACGTTACTGGGAAGTATGCAGTCAGAGCCAAAGCTTCAGATTTATACCAACTGACTCTGTATGCGGAGAATTTAGAAAAGGATTAAATAATTCTGTGGAGGCAAGACATAGATCTAATAGGGTCGGATACGAATAATATAATCTGCGTAAAGCAAAAGTTTATGTGCCACACCTCCCACCACCACTACTGGAAAATCATCCTCCTTTCTTATCACAGCTGCTAATGTTTTCAAGGCAAGACAGAAGAATAATGGAGAAAGAGGTCAACCCTGCCAGGTGCCCCTATCCAGAGTAAAATGATCTGAAATGAATCCATTTGTTTGTACCGTCGCAACCGGGTGTCTATAAAGTAACTTGATCCATCCATTAAAAATTTTCCCGAACCCATATATTTCCAAAATCTCACATTCAAAATAATCACATTCTACTATATCAAACGGCATTTCAGTGTCAAGTAAGATGGCAGCGACTGGAGTCTGATCATTCGCTACTGACCACATGATATTGATAAAACGCCTAATGTTATCAGAAGAGCTGCGGCCCCGAATAAACCCCACCTGATCAGTATATATAAGATATGTCATAACTTTACTTAATCGGTTAGCCAGACTTTTTGACAGTATTTTTATGGCTAGCTGGATCAGGGAAATTGGATAATAACTCTTACAATCAGTTGGATCTTTGTCCTTTTTAAGAATCAATCTGATCCAGGCCTATGTCATGGTTGGCGGAAGCTTTACATTCTTTAATGAATCTGTATAAACTTCTAAATTCTGTAGCATGAGATCTAAAAAATTCTGCAGGAAAAAACATCTGGCCCCAGAGCCTTGACTGTAGGCAAGTCTTAATTACCTCACCAAGCTCCTCCAAGGTTATCTCAGAATCAAGATAATTGTTTTTGCTCTATCATCAGTTTAGAGAGTTCTAATTGTTCCACAAAGCTGTGGAACTGTGAAGATAAAGATACAATTCTTTAAATGCATTATTAATATCAACGGCCGAGGTAAATATTTCACCACCAGCAGATTTCTCTCAGGGAATGGTAGGAAAAGACTCTCTCTGTTTTATATATGTAGCTAAAACTTCTCTCCTTTTCCCCCCTAATCTAAGTATGACTGACTCCACCTTCCATGACAAAATAGTATTATATCAGCATTTCAATCAGGTCAATTCTCTGGGGCCATCAAACAACACTTGGCACTTCAGCTCTGCCTCTGCTCTTTTAATATTACCTTCCAACTCCACGAGTTCTCGTGTTTTGAATTTTTTGTTGAATGAGGCATACTGTATGATCCGACCTCTAAGAACTGCCTTAAGTGCCTCTCAAGCTACACCCACAAAAGAAACTGAGGACCAGTTGCTCTCCATATAAACACTGATTTCAGCATTTAACATTAGTTGAAAATCAGGATTTTACAAAAAGGATACACTAATGCACTAACTATATGATTTTTTTTTCTCCGTATGTGGCAACAACTCTAAACTTACCAGGTCATGATCTGAGACTAAGATGTTTCCAATTGAACAATCAACAACATATGAAATGAGGGACTTCTCCATGAAAGACGATGCTCGCTGTGGGCATGCAAACATCCTGCAGCCATTCTCAGTATCAATTCTCAATTTGGCCAGACACATCAGTGCAGTTCCTTGAAGGAGTGTTACTACACAAAACAAACTCCAGCCGTTAGACAGAACCAAAACAAAAAGAAACAAAATAACGCTCATCTTCCTCAGACAGTAAAGTGTATATTTATCGAGTCAAGTTCACTTGGGGGCCACTTGAGAAACACCAAATGGCTTACTCACTCCAATGTTTTATTTATGAAGGGCACATGTAAATACTTCCTGGCCATCCTTAGTATCTATTTTCAGTTTGGCCGGAAACATCAGTTCAAAAGCGATCTTCCATTGATGTAAGAGATTCTGGCATTCCTTGAATCGGTCATGTTTCCCTTTTGTCGAATTCGCAATGTCTGGGAACAAAAAATTTTGTGGTTCTTCCAAGAAAGCCTTCCTTTACTCCTTGCCTCATGCAACACGAGATCTTTATCTGATCATCTCAGAAATTTGGCCATAATTGATCGGGGTCTGTCTCCTTCTGCAGATCTCCGAGCCGGAACTCTGTGAGCTCGCTCGATATCCAGCTTGTGGCCTGTTATGTCGAGCAGACTCGTGAAGAGCTCGCCTACAAATTTCACCATATCTCAGCCTTCCTCATGCTCAAGAACTGCCACAGTTCGGATGCTGTTTCATTGATTACGATTCTGCAAATCCTCTGGGTTTTCCCAAACGTGTTCCAAATCCACTTTGGTCTCTAGGGGATAAACAGCTAACTCCCTCTCCAATGACTCCAGATAATCGATCCATCTCTCGACGTCTGAAAATCTTGTAACCAAGTTTCGTCTCCATGGAAGTAATCGATCGATATATTACAGGAAGATCCACCAAATTGACTTCTCTTTGATTGTTATCTCTGTTCACTTACTATCATTGTTTGGCCCACTGAGTGGTCCTGTATGTTAAATCACACAAAGTTTGAGATCACTTATGTCCTCATATTGCCTGTGTTTTGGTAAAAACAATATAATCAGAATCAGAATGAGCTTTATTGCCAAGAATGTTAACACACACATGGAATTTCTCTTGGTTGACAGAAGCTTCCAGTGCACAAACAATACAACAAGATAGAGAAAATTAATAAAAAAATTATAAATTTTTATATACATATGCATACGATTTCGCAGCTGATTTAAACCAGACCGTTACTGAAGTGCAGAGGACAGACTCAATGACTGCTGAGTAGAACTGTATCAGCAGCACCTGTGGCAGGTTGAACTTCCTCAGCTGGTGAAGGAAGTTCAACCTCTGCTGGGCATTTTTTACAATGGAGTCAATGTGGGTCTCCCACTTCAAGTCCTGTGAGATGGTAGTGCCCAGGATCCTGAATGACTCCACTGCTGCCACAGTGCTGTTTATAATGGTGAGCGGGGTCAATTTTGGGGAGTTCCTCCTAAAGTCCACTCTCATCTCCACTATTTTGAGCATGTTCAGCTCCAGGTTGTTTTAACTGCACCAGGGAGCCAGCCATTCAACCTCCCTTCTGTATACAGACTCATAGTCATCTTGGATGAGGCCAATGATATTAGTGTTGTCTGCAAATTTCAGGAGCTTGACTGAGGGGTCCTTGGCGGTGCAGTCATTGGTACACAGGGAGAAGAGTAGTGGGGAGAGCACACATACCTGGGGGGCACCAGTGCTGATCGTACATGTGCTGGAAGTGAATTTCCCACTATGTCTCACTAGCTGATGCAGTGAGATCCAGCAGATTTAAATGACTTCAATAAATCAGATGATTTATAGAAGGAATAACAACTTTAATTTGTAAAAATGTATAAATGAATAAAAATTAAATAATGAATACTGAGAATAAATGCGATAAATATTTGATTAAAAATGCCAAGTATATCTAAAGGATATATCCAAGGACTAAGTCCTGGAATAAACCTAACAACACAAAGTCTTGTCTTTGTCTAATGAACTAAGTAAATAAATGGAAACAGTTCAAGTACAGAAAAAGTCGAGATGAGGCCTCAAAGTTGGAGATCAGATGCTAATAGCTAGAGATCTGAGGTGTTAGTCTGAAACCCAGATAATCATTAAGGTCTTTATACCCTCTTGGGACTAAACAAGATAACAAGACAATTTAACTAAACCAATGACAACCTAAAACTGATAACAACCTAATGAATCAATAAACCAATGAAAACAAGACACGTGGACATGGAGGGAAACAGGATGATCACATGACTAGGAAACAGGAATAAAAAGCCACGAGAGGCTTGAGGGGCAGAGCCGATGTGGCTGAGGACCAAGGTGGAGCAGGGGCGGGCCTTAACCGTGAAGCAGACGCTTGCATATGACATGGCATGGAGCAGGCTGAGGCGTGGCTGTGACATGGCATGGAGCAGGCTGAGGTGTGGCTGTGATATGGCATGGAGCTGACTCTGGCATGGTGGTGACACGGCATGGAGCTGACTCTGGCGTGGCGGTGACATGGCCTGGAGCTGACTCTGGTGTGGCGGTGACACGGCCTGGAGCTGACTCTGGCGTGACGGTGACACGGCCTGGAGCTGAATCATGATGTAGAAGTCGGGCTTGATGGCCATGATGTGGGGTGTGGAAGTCATGGAAGGTGGAGCAAGTGTCCTAATTGAGTGGGAAAAGACCGAGACTTGGAGACGACCTCTGTGGTCGTGAACATGGGCAGAGACTTGGAAATGACCTCCGTGGTAATGTACATAGGCAGAGACTTGGAAACAACCTCCGTGGTCGTGTACATGGGCAGAGACTGAGACTCGGGAATAACTTCTGTGGTCGTGGGTGTGAACAGAGTCTCGGGAGTGACCTCTGTGGCGTGAACATGAACAGAGACTCTGGAACGACCTCTATGGTCGTGGGCATGAACAGAGTCTTGGGGATGACCACTGTGGTCGTGAACACAGGCTGAGACTCAGAGAAGAAATCCCTTCTCCTCGTCCACTTGGAAGTACAGGCTCTGGGATGAACGAGGCTGGAAACGCTGGCTCTGGGACGGACAAGGCTTCCAGCTCTTTGGCTCATTGGCTATGGCATGGGACGCTGGCTCGTCGACCATGATGTGGGATGCTGGCTTGGCATCCGCCTTCCCCACAGTGAATTCAGAACCAGCAATCCGCAGGTTAAGGTCATTAAAGTCAACATCGCTGGCCAGAGAGCAGAAGTCCCCCACATATTCCTCCAGAGATTGAGTCCCCTGACTAAGGCGTAGAATCCAATCTGCTGGTTTCATTATGGGTGGTCTAGTATTCTGTAATGATGCTGGCAATGATTATGATGTAGTAACCTAAGTGCAGTTTATTAAGAAAAGTGAAATCCAGAAACAAAAAACAAAATATAAATTAGACATGATTTATCTTGACTTGAATATAAAACAAACCATAAACATGGCTTTGTTAAACAAAACAACAAAGTTACATACACATTCAATACTAGACAAAGGACAATGCTAAACATGATGGCTTAAATACATGACATGAGTTGGAGATCAGATGCTAAGAGCTAGAGAGCTGAGGTGTTAGTCTGAAACCCAGATAATCGTTAAGGTCTTTATACCCTCTTGGGACTAAACAAGATAACAAGACAATTTAACTAAACCAATGACAACCTAGAACTGATAACAACCTAATGAATCAATAAACCAATGAAAACAAGACACGTGGACATGGAGGGAAACAGGATGATCACATGACTAGGAAACAGGAATAAAAAGCCATGAGAGGCTTGAGGGGCAGAGCCGATGTGGCTGAGGACCAAGGTGGAGCAGGGGCGGGCCTTGACCGTGGAGCAGACGCTTGCATATGACATGGCATGGAGAAGTCTAGGGCTTAGCTGTGAAATGGCTTAGCTGTGAAATGAAATGGAGCAGGCTGAGGCGTGGCTATGACATGGCATGGAGCAGGCTGAGGTGTGGCTGTGATATGGCATGGAGCTGACTCTGGCATGGTGGTGAAACGGCCTGGAGATGACTCTGGCGTGGCGGTGACACGGCCTGGAGCTGACTCATGATGTAGAAGTGGGGCTTGACGGACATGATGTGGGGTGTGGAAGTCGTGGAAGGTGGAGCAAGTGTCCTAATTGAGTGGGAAAAGACCGGATATTGGAGACGACCTCCGTGGTTGTGAACATGGGCAGAGACTTGGAAACGACCTCCGTGGTAATGTACATAGGCAGAGACTTGGAAACAACCTCCGTGGTCGTGTACATGGGCAGAGACTGAGACTCGGGAATAACTTCTGTGGTCGTGGGTGTGAACAGAGTCTCGGGAGTGACCTCTGTGGTAACAGAGTAACATCCCTGTGCTTTAACCACAACGCCACCACCACTCCGATAACTAAACACGATAACAAGACAATTAAACTAAACCAATGACAACCTAGAACTGATTACAACCTAATGAAACAATAAACCAATGAAAACAAGACACATGGACATGGAGGGAAACAGGATGATCACAATGACTAGGAAACAGGAACAAAACTTTTCAAAATAAAAGACATGGAATCAAAACATGAACAAAAACACATCTAAATATGACAAGCCACTTGAATCACTAGCTGTTGCCTGTCTGTCAGAAAGCTGGTGATCCACTGACAGATAGACATGGGGAAATGAGAGCTGGGTTGATTTAGCAGGTGTGGGGTGTGAGTCTGGGCCTTTCAAATCTACAGTAATACACATTCAAGTCGTCAGCCAGATGTTGGTTCCTAATAGTGTTGGGGGATGGTGTCTTGAAGTTAGTAAAGTTTTTTAGGCCTCTCCACATTGATTCAGGGTCCTTAGCTGAAAACCCGATTATCAGCTTATCAGAATAGCTTCTTTTAGCCACTTTGATTTCCTTATTCAGTGTGTTCCTGGCCTGATTGTTCAATATTTTAGATAGTGGTGTGAAAATGAAATGGTTTGGGCCTGCATAACAACGACTCACTGTTCTTGCCTTTACAATTATACAGCTTCTTATCTGTGTGCTTTGACTAACAATATATCCTCCTTTTCCCCATAAAAATATGAAATATTATAAGATAAAGAACATTCTTGAGGGCAGTATGGGTTCCTCTATAGGTTTCTGGGCTGTGCTGTGTTATATTGGCCTTCTGGCTCTGTTGTGCTTTATTCTGGCTTATCTGGCTCACATGCTGCCTGATATCTTTAATGAAGACAAATTCATCACATTCAGTATGCTCATATTCTGTGGTGTATGGATCACATTTATTCCAGCTTATGTAAGTTCCCCTGGAAAACGTACTGTACCTGTGGAGATAATTGCTCTATTAGCCTCAAGCTTTGGTTTACTTTTTTGTATATTTGCACCAAAATGTTATATCATCCTGTTTAATTCTGAACAAAATACAAAGCAACATGTGATGGGAAAGATATCATCTAAGTCCTATTGAGAAATAAAACAACATGGCTTCTGTTCATTATAGTTTCAGTTGTTTGTATTTTTTTTTTTATAAAAATTTTACTGATTCATCAAATTATTTTTTATATATTTAAATAATCTTCAACTTATGTTATAAACACAAGTTTTTTTCAGAAATATTTTATGATCTACGTTGGACTGTGTGGGTGGGTGTGCTTCAAATCGGTTTCATTTTTTTGCTCCAATTATATTTTAGCACTTTGTTACGTATGACTGCTTAACTAAACAATTTAATGACCCTTTTATCAATGGAGTTGGTAGGCCTGTTAAGGCTTAATAATTAGTCATGAAATTTGATTCAATTATTTTGTATTCATAATTATTTTCATAAATATGCTAAAGATTTATAAAAATATAAATGGTGAAACTTTTCACTATAGTACCATCTCTCCACGTGCTTTTTCCAAAATACAGTTTTTAGAACCAAGAGCTGCAGTTGCTTTCTGCCTGCTGCGCAAACTGCAAATACGATGTGAAAGGACTTGATGACGACACAGTTTAATGCTCATTGGCTTAAGCTACCATGATTTTTTGTTCTCTTCTAAAATATTTGATTTAGAAAATTCCCAATAATAGGTGTGTTACTGAGATTACAATAGCAAGAATAAAAACAAACATGTTACTCCTGATGCTTTTGAGATTGAACCTGTCTCAGAGGAGAGGGTGAGATTGTGTCTATCCACATTGTCAACTAACAAAGCTACTGGACAGGACCTTATTCCGTCCAGATTTTTGAGCGATAGTGCCAATGTAATTTCTAGGGTACTCACCCATATAATAAATTTGTCTTTAAGTCAGGGTATCTTTCCAAGTGATATGAAAAAGGCTAGGGTAGTCCCCCTTTTTAAGAAAAATAGTAGATCAGATGTTGGTAATTATAGGCCTGTATCAATTCTGTCAGCCATATCGAAGGTGTTTGAGCATCTGGTGTATGAGCAGGTGGAAGAGTATCTTGTCAAACAAAATCTACTGTATGAACTTCAGTTGGGATTTAGAGCAGCATACTCTACTGAAACCTGACTTATTCATTTATGTGATTATATTCGACAAAACTTTGATGAAGGAAAGTATGTGGGCATGATACTTCTTGATTTGCAAAAAGCCTTTGATACTGTAAACCATACAATATTACTATCAAAGCTACAAAGTATAGGCTTCAGAAATACTGCTGTGAAATGGTTCACCTCTTACCTCACTGGAAGAACTCAAGTTAGTGATGTTGAGGGGACCACATCAGATCCTCAGGATATTACTTGTGGGGTGCCTCAAGGTTCAATCCTTGGCCCCATTCTATTTTTAGTTTATATCAATGATATGCCAGCTGCAGTGAAATGTAAGCTGTTTTTATATGCTTATGACTCTGCATTGTTGGTCTCTGGGGGATGATATCAGCGAGATTGAGAAGACTCCCGGTAATGAATTAAATAGTGTTAGCAAGTGGCTTTTTGACAACAGGCTTTTAATACATCTGGGAAAAACTGAGTCAATTTTATTTGGAACAAAAAGGAAGTTGTCTAAAACAAATGTACTTAAGGTCACATGCAATGGCACTGAAATACTGTCTCAGAAAAGTGTTACAAACTTGGGGTTAACATTAGAGCAGTCATTAACTTGTAAATCCATTGCTGACAAAATACTATCCAAGTGTGCAGGTAAATTGAAATTCTTGTATCCAGAACAAGGTATTTAGATTTTTCTTTCAAGAAATTACTGGTTGTATCATTGATTCAATGTCATTTCGATTATGCATGTTCTGCTTGGTACTGTGGATTATCAGTTAAACTTAAAAACAGACTGCAAGTGATGCAAAATAATGTTATCCGCTGCCTGTTAAATGCACCCCCGGACCCATATTGTTAGAGATGCTTTTAAAAGTGTAGGACTGCTGCCAGTACATGTTAGAGTGGAGCAGTTAAAGTTGAATCATATGTATAATGTCATTATACTCCCAAATAAAAATGGTTAATTCACATCACAATCATAATACTAGGGCCAGTGTCCGTTCTTGTAAAGTGCCCAGAGTTAATAATACAGCCAGAAGTTCTTTTTTTTATACAGGTATAAATAATATTGTGGAATAATTTACCGCTTTCCCTCAAAAATGTAAATACTAGAGGGGCTTTTAGACATCAGGTTAAGGCTTTTTTATGGAATAGAGTAGCCAATCTTTTTAATTAGAGTAGACTGATTATTTTATGTGATTTATGATTTTAGAATGTTTTTGAACTTTGGATGATTTTGTGCTAAATGTTTTTGTCTTTGTCTTGCAATAGGTATTCGTTTTGTGTTAAATGTTCTAACACCAAGGACCATGTTGGAAATAAGTGTTTACACTTTAACATGTTATCCTTTGGATTATGTTGTCTGTCAAATCCAAAATAAATCAAATCAAAATCAAAAAGAAGAATATTGCTGGCCATGTGATACTAACATGGCACCCCTATGATGAGGCCCTCTCCAGGTAAAATATAACAGCTTTTATAAGGTTAGTGATATGACTGGGGTCATCCTCTCATTTGAGTGCTCATGAATTTATAGATATTTTTTAATGACAAAAAATACTGAATGCACCTTTAACCTTGTGTGACCCCGCGTACACATGCGTGGACATTGTATTTTGGCTTCGCTATATGCAATGCATAATTTAAATTAATTTATGCCGACTGATCTCAGTTCAGGAGACTCAGAGCTGTCAGTAAAGAACTTTCAACGCATGGAGTCATGTGACAAAACAACATAGGGCTGACCAAAGCGGAGTTTGTGTTTGGGAGACACGCCAACAAAACTACATCTGGTAAGAAACCTAATTACGTTTTTACATTGGAACCTGTTTGAGTCTCTAGTTTCATCCGATATGCAATTAAAATATTTGAGCAATTTATACCGAAACACCATGCTGATAAACACAATGTACACTAATGTGTAGTTTAGCAAAACAAATTGTGGTAACGGTACAATGGAAATAATTACATAGATTCAACATTTTAAATGTATAATAATATTTTAACATGCTTGACAGTGATTGGATGATTACGTCCATTACAGTGAATCAGAATTATTTATGCTAATTCCTGATGTAATGTCTGTAATGTCTCAAAAACATGAATAGCCAACAGTCCTGGAAACATACAAAATAGAAGATACACCATATAATTGTCATAAACATCTGAAGGTGTGAGATTGTTCTAAACATCAAAGGTAATGAACAAACACATGATGCAACTGACTGTTAAAAGATGTCTGACTGTTAAAACATTTCTTGAAATCTATGAAGGCAAACATGGCCAGTTTGCTGGATAAAATCATCATTAGAACAGGAGAAAACTTTCTCCATAATTTGTCCAAAATTCATGGAGGTCCAGACTTTAAACCTTTACTTTCATAATACATGCCTTCATCAAAGTTTACCATAGTTCTAGGTTTAAAAGTGCCATTGAATAATGCCATACTCATTATCATGGTTAGGTCACCTAGTCATTCTAAAAAAAATAAAGAAAATAGTATTTGTTATAAGAAGATTACACTTCACAGACAAAACACCATTTTAAAGTAGTATAAAAATGTTTGCCCTTAATAGATTTTATATGAAACTATAACATTTATTTTATAATCCCAGTTTCTGTACAGGTAAAACATGATACATTTTAGTAATTTTTGTTTATGCATGGTACATCCTCTTTTTCTATTATACAAAGAATGTTTAGCCATTTGAGAGGTTTGATTTCGTCCATAGCACTTTAAAGTATAACGTTTTCACTAGAATTAAAATGGATTGCAGGAGATTTATGCTCTGTGCCATGATATCTAGTGGTGATGACTCTCTCAACAGATGCACGCTCTGCTATCTTTGAAGCACACTGGTGTGTGCGCTGCGGTGGTTCATGCTTAAACAGCTAAATGATATTGGCATATGTACATTTATAATAAAGCTAGATGAGGGTGGGCTACCCAAGCCGAATCTGGTTCCTCTCAAGGTTTTACTCTCCACTACCATTAAAGTTTTTCCTTGCAATATTCACCTTTGGCTTGCTCATTGGGGGCTTTATGCTTTGTCTAAAACTTGTGTTTTTAAAGGTGCCAACACTGCCAATGCCATAATGGTCAACACAGTGGCACCCAAATGTGTGTGCATTGTGTACTCTATGCATATAGTTGTTTGACAAGTAACATGGGTGCTTTATCAACATACAAATAAAATTGATTAAAAAAAACACAAAATATTAATGCGAGCAGGCTATTGTTGGCACCCTCGTGACTTGAGAAATGTAAAGGTACATTTGCTGGTTGACCACTACATTTAACCAAGATATTTTTAATATTTAAAAAAATAAAATTAATGCCAAAATATAATTACATAAACACAAACACACACAACACATTTCATTATCAACAAAGTTTGCAAATACAAATACAGTATGAATAAAATAATAAGTATGAGGTGCAGGGTAGGTTTTTCAAAGGCTTTATTGATACAAGGTCCAAATCTAAGTGCACAGTAAAAACTGACTGTTCTAATATTCAGTTTTTCAATGAATCTGATCAAATCATTCAATCAAATCCTGAAAGCCAACACATTAACTTGACTGTATTTCACCCTGGTTGAGCTCGATTATGCCCTGCCCTATGAGGTCATTGCCTACATTCTGAATCATCCATCCATATAATAATGTTTATAAAAGTGCAATTGATGTATCAGATCATTTGCATTTGGCAGTCACAGTTGAGCTCAATCTTTGGGATGTTTATCTTTCTTTACACACTCCTTCTTTTCTATCGTCTTCAGGCAAAGGCGGAAAAGACTCTTTGCAGAACGATGGGAGACCCTAAGTACCCGCTGCTGTCCAAGGATGGAGACCTAACAATTGGAGGAATTTTTGCAATCCACAGTAAAGAAACATTACCTTCATTTGAGTTTACACGAAAACCTCAAATTCTATCATGCTCCAGGTTTGTTACTTTAAAAACTTCATGAGAAACATAGAGCATAAATAATTAATACAAACATATTTTAAAGAAAATACACTGTAACATATCTATAAATGTATTTAATAACTGCAAAGAGCAAAACATCTGGAGTGTTATTGTTTCAAGAATGAAGCATATGTGAAATAAAAAAAAAAGTAAGAATATCCTTTATTTCCACCATATTCATCTAATGATTTAGTTCCTTTTCAGCCAATTGGTTTAATGTTTTCACAGTGTGAATCTGAGAGATTTTCGGATGGCACAGATCATGATCTTTGCCATTGAGGAGATTAACAAAAGTGAAAGTTTTCTTCCAAATGTTTCTATTGGATACAAAATTTATGATACCTGCAGTTCAATACTTTCTTCAATGAGTGCAACTATGTCAATGATGAATGATCAGGACTCTGCAGCAGGTGACAGATGTAATGGACAATCTCCTTTACATGCTATCATAGGGGAAACAGAGTCTTCTGCTACAGTGATTCTGTCCAGAACTACAGGACCTTTTAAAATTCCAGTGGTAAGAGGCAATAAGAGTAACTTTTGACTTTGACACATACTGCTGCTGTTTCACTGTATCATGTGCTATATGTTTTTCCAGATAAGCCATGCAGCCTCATGTGAATGTCTCAGTAATAGGAAAGAGTACCCCTCTTTCTTCAGAACTATTGCTAGTGATTATCACCAGAGCAGAGCACTTGCATACATAGTCAAGCACTTAGGCTGGTCTTGGGTGGGAGCTGTGAACAGTGACAATGACTATGGAAATGATGGAATGGCCATATTTCTGAACACTGCCAAGAAAGAGGGCATTTGTGTAGAGTACTCTGAGAAATTCTACAGAACAGAGCCTGAAAAACTCCTAAAAGTGGTTGACATAATGAAAAAAGGCACAGCAAAAGTAATTATTGCATTTGTTTCATTTCTTGAGATGGGCTTACTGATTGAGCAGCTCAGTATTCAGAATATTACAGGCCTACAAGTGATTGGTGTGAAGAGCTGGGTAGCTTCAAATGAATACATCACTCCAAAAAGCTTTCGTGTGATTGGGGGGGCACTGGGGGTTGCACTGAGAAAAATTAACATTGAAAGGTTTTCAGATTATGTTATTAAAACATTTTGGGATACAGCTTTTCCATGCATAGAGAGAGATGGGAATTCTTCTCAAAACATATTAAATTGTGACAGATATCAGGATCTACTTGTGCTTAAAAATTACAATGAAGATGTACCTGAACACAGATATTCAAGCTACGTATACAAAGCAGTGTATGCTGTGGCTTATGCACTACACAGTCTACTCAAGTGCAAAGAACAAAATGGTTGTGAGAAAGACCTGACAATACAACCACAGCAGGTAATAAAATAAAAATAGTGTGCTAAACAGAGAAAAAGAGAGAGCAAGAGGGTAACCCTATTTCTGTTAAACAATGTGTTAATAAGCCTCAATTATAATGTCTTTTTTGCCAGGTGGTTGAGGCTCTGAAAAAAGTTAATTTCACAGTAAAGTTTGGAGATCAGGTGTGGTTTGACAGCTCTGGCGCTGTAATAGCCCAGTATGAAGTTGTGAACTGGCAGCAGGACTCAGATGGATCATTCCACTTTAAACCAGTGGGATACTATGATGCCTCAAAGCCCCCTCATCAGCGCTTTGTTCTTAACACTGAAAACATAATTTGGGCAGGAGGACAGCTGGAGGTAAATGGCACTAACTTGTTTGTCCTATAGTTTGTTTAAACTGGTTGAACATCATTTTACATTTTAATTAAATTATTTTATTGTAATTACTTTTGAAAACACATTTTGTGTTCTGGGGAAAAAACAACACAGTTTCCTTGCCTTTACACTTATAAAATATCAAACTTCAAAATAGTAGATAATTGTATTGTACATTTTTATATATGAAAAAGGGAAACTTCATTAGGGTAAACTCATTAAAAAAATAGGGTGAATGGCATAAATTCAGAGCAAAAAGGCCAAGTGACAATGTGGTTTGATCAAGCTTAGAAAAGAAACAGCAGAAGGGTGTTACTGAATGGTTTTTGGGATAGTACTATTATGCATCGTAGACAGTACTATGCTATGCAGACTGAGTTATGGTGCACAAATTCTATAGCTTTCTTTTCGCTATAATTGCTATTTTCCCAACAGTTATTCACAATATACTAGCTTACAATAGCTCCCATTTTAGTGGTATGCTTCAAAGAACCAATTCTCTATTCTCAATCATATTAAACGATTTATCTTCAATCTTCAAAGTCATTAAGAAAATTGAATACAGTATACAATACATTTTGCCATGCAGAAGCCAAGGTCTGTGTGCAGTGAGAGCTGTCCAAAAGGCACGAGAAAAGCTGCCCAGAAAGGAAGACCTGTCTGCTGTTATGACTGTATTCCATGTGCAGAAGGAGAGATCAGTAATGAGACAGGTAAACTTCAGCCCATCTCAGAGATCCAAAGAAAATTGGTTAGTTGCTCTTTTTGTGTTCTCCTTCTACTGTTCAAGATGCAGTTTCTTATTACAGGAGTTTATAAATTAAATACATTTTATTTTTGTTCCTAACAATAATGATCACAACTTCCTTTTCAGATTCAAATAACTGCAAGCTGTGTCCAGGGGAATACTGGTCTAATGCTGAGAAAAATGAATGTGTGTTAAAGGCTGTAGAGTTTCTTTCATTCACAGAAGTTATGGGTATAGTGCTCGTTTTTTTCATATTGTTTGGAGTAGGATTAACTGTGCTGGTGGCTCTCCTGTTTTACAGCAAGAAGGACACCCCCATAGTAAAAGCCAACAACTCAGAACTGAGCTTCCTGCTGCTCTTTTCGCTGACTCTGTGTTTTCTCTGTTCACTTACTTTCATGGGTCGGCCCACTGAGTGGTCCTGTATGTTGCGTCACACAGCATTTGGGATCACTTTTGTCCTCTGTATCTCCTGTGTTCTGGGGAAAACTATAGTGGTGTTAATGGCCTTCAAAGCTACACTTCCAGGAAACAATGTAATTAAATGGTTTGGTCCTCTTCAACAGCGACTCAGTGTTCTTGCTTTTACATTTATACAGGTTCTTATCTGTGTGCTTTGGTTAACAATATCTCCTCCTTTTCCCTGTGAAAATATGAAATACTTTAAGGAAAAGATCATTCTTGAGTGCAGTCTGGGTTCCTCGATAGGTTTCTGGGCTGTGCTGGGTTATATTGGCCTACTGGCACTGTTGTGCTTCATTCTGGCTTTTCTAGCTCGTACCCTACCTGATAACTTCAATGAAGCCAAATTCATCACATTCAGTATGCTCATTTTCTGTGCTGTATGGATCACATTTATTCCAGCTTATGTTAGTTCTCTTGGAAAATTTACAGTAGCTGTGGAGATATTTGCCATTTTAGCCTCAAGCTTTGGTTTACTTTGTTGTATATTTGCACCAAAATGTTATATCATACTGTTTAAGCCTGAACAAAATACAAAGCAACATGTGATGGGAAAAATGTCATCAAAGTCCTATTGATAAATAAAACAACATGGCTACTGTATATCATCATTGCAGTGGTTTGTAGTTTTTATACAAAAGAAAAAGAAAAGAACAAAAAGAAAATGTTACTGATTTGTAAAATTCACAAAATATTTTTCATATAAAATTATTCAAATAATTTTTCAAAGTTTTTTTCCCCCACATGTTTTATGATCTCCGTCAGACTGGGTGGGTGCAAGTTCTTGACCTCAATTTCTTTTTCGCTTCAATATTTTTTTAACTAAACTTTTATCAATGGAGTAGGTAAACCTGTTAATGTATCAAAATATTAGGCTCAATAATTATTAATAAAATTTAATTAAATTATTTTGTGTTCATAATTATTTTCCAAAAGACAAAATTATAAATGGTGGGATAGTTTGCAATAGAGCAGAGGTGCCCAAACTATGTTCTTGATACTGTATTTTTACTTGCACACTTGATAATGAAATGTTTTGTGTGTGTTTGTATATTTTGATTTGGCCCGCCTTTTGTTTTAACACTTTTTGTTTTATTTTTGCAATATAAAAACTATAGCTTATTTAAAAAGTATAGAAGAGTATGAGTGATTTAAAATGCTGTCTGAATGTTCACTCCATTGGTCATCCCTGGTGCCACCCCAAAATCTTCACTATGATTGGTCAGCTCCAAAGTCAGATAGGGCATTTAATACCACCAGACAGAACCTTGTTTTTGTAATTAGGTGGACTCGCGGAAAAATGCGTACAGTCATCCAAAATGAATTATGGCTTGAACTCGCACTATACATTGTGCAGCATTTCATATCCACATGAACGCAACCACTGAAGCGCACCCGTGAAGCGGGCTTGATAAAGTCAAGTGAGGGAGCGTTTCAATATAAACAACGGTTCCATTCACTCCAAACACCACACAACATTAAACAGTACTCTCAAAAATCCCTTTGCTGCCCTGCCAGCGAGACAAAAAGAGTAATGCAGTAAAATAATTATCATATTTCATCTACTTATTCTGACTAAAACCCATTTTGGATTGAGTATATCATACTGTAGTTCGTTTGTCAAACATGAGGATATCTTGTTTACTTGCAACTGTCTGCCTAAAAACAGATAGTTACAAGTTTTTAACCATAAGATACAATGCCAGATTTTGGCAGGTTCTTTTTTCTTTTTTTTTTCAATTTGGAATGCCCAATTCCCAAAAAGCTCTAGGTCCTCGTGGTGGACCATAAGAGGCCTATTAGTTTTGGCACCACGAGGACCTAGAGCATATTGGGAATTGGGCATTCCAAATTGAAAAAAAGAAAGAAAAAAGAACCTGCCAAAACGAGGACCTAGAGCATATTGGGAATTGGGCATTAAAAAAAAAAAAAAAGAACCTGCCAAAATCTGGCATTGTATCTTATGATTATTAAAAAGTGACTCGCCTCAATCCAGGTGGCAGAGGACGAAACTCAGTCACGTCTGAGACCATCAATCCGCGCATCTTATCACATGGCTTGTTGAGCACATTACTGTGTAGACGTAGCGCCTGTGGATGTTTCACACTATTCTCCATGGCATACATGCACAACTCACCAAGCATCCCACTGAGAGCGAGAACCACATTATAGCGACCACGAGGAGGTTACCCCATGTGACTCTACCCTCCCTAGCAACCGGGCTAATTTGGTTGCTTAGGAGACCTGGTCACTCATTCACTCAGCACACCCTGGATTCGAACTTGCAACTCCAGGGGTGGTAATCATTATCAATACTCACTGAGCTACCCAGTCCCCCTATTTCCGCAGGTTATTAATCATAATCATATTTTGGAGTCAACAAATCTAATAGGCCTCTCAATTGTTTTTATTTGCAGAAATGTGCTTTGTAGCTTTTATTTCCTTTCATAATGTAATGCATTTAGCTTTAATCCATTGCCTCTTAAGGAAAGAAGCAAAAGTACAATAAAATGTTTTTATATCACAACAAAGAACAGTTTTAATGTCAAATAAAAGTAAGTAGGCTAAATGCATTAAATACACAAAATATTTAACAGCATTGTTTAATTAAATAAACCTATTACATATGGCAGACCCAAACATTTTTAATACTGAGTGAAATTCAGGACAATATGTATCTTAGGTCTATGAAAAGAAACATCTTTAATATTGTCTGTCACAAAAAAATAACATCCTACTTGATAGTATTATGTCATGCCATTGTATCTTCATCTCTCCAAAACTCAGCAAAACCACACACATTACCATGTGTTCAATGTGAGGAGATGCGCTGTTCTTAATGAAAAAGTAACGTCTAGGTTACGAATGTAACCTCCGTTCCCCGATGGAGGGAACAAGACGTTGTGTCAGAGAAGCAACACTAGAGGTTTCTCTTGAGCACTGAATATACCTCTGATCTATGAAAAAAGACCAATGAGAAACTGGCAGCTAGTATTTGCATACCCCGCCCCCGGACATACGGGTTCAAAGGCAAGGAAAATACTAGAGTTCATTCAGGATTTTTCTGAGGAGCCGGAAATGGTCCGGCCACTACAGTGGCTCAGCTCAGCGACTTGGCCGGGAAGGACACAACATCTCGTTCCCTCCATTGGGGAACGGAGGATACATTCATAACCTAGACGTTCCCCTTCTGTCGCTCTCTCCACGTTGTGTCGGAGAAGCGACACTAGGGGTCCAATTTAAATCACGCCATGCGCTGAGCCATGTATGTGTTCTGACACAGGAGCGGGCAGGTGTTTCACGTGCCAGACGACCGGCTGTATCAGACTGCACATACCCTTCCCCAAGGCCCCACAAAAGTCGTCGGAATCCTTTTGGTTACCCTGACAGGGGAACAAGGCGACGCTTGCCAACCTGGGAACGGGCCAAGCCTGGCTGGGCCTCTTTTCTCTCTATGTTTCTCGCATAGAGCAATAGACAGCCGGGGCCCTTACATGCACTGAGGGAAGGGGGTCTTACCCAATTTCCTATTCTTTCAGGGGGAAAGACCCTGCGGAGCTCCCAGCTGGCGAGGTAAGGTGGTGAATACTGCCCTACAAAGGCTAAGTGCAGTATCTACAAATTTGGTCAAAAATGAGTTAAGACTTCTAATGGGCTTTATGACGTGTTCTGTCTTGTGAAAAAATATCTGGGTTAAATTATGTCCCGTTTCGGAAAAAATGCATTACCACTAATCTACCATAACCTGTTTGACTGGCTGGTATAAAACCTTTAAAGGCCTTTTTCTCTGTTTCTTTGTTTGCGTAGTTACTGCACTTAGCCTTTGTAGGGCAGAATACATCACATGTGTTTTTAGGCGACACATGGAAGTTGCGCTGCGGTAGATCCAGCCTCAGAGAGGGGGAGTTGCTACAACACGGCGACTGGAGGACAACCGGAACTGCCCAAGGAAAACGTGGGTCTGCTCGTAAGGGGACCGTATCGCGGAGAATACACACAGGGGGAGTCCGCGTAGGAGTCCTCACCCTGTGGAGCACCTATTCCAGTACAGGGTGGATTTGAGTACCCGCAGTGGATTGGGCCGGTAAGTTCCTCCGCCGAACTGCGGACCCATGAGGGTTAGGGAGGAATCGACCAGGGATTCGAGGAGTGGAATGTCCTGAGATAAAAAAGATGCACAGTTTTACCTCAACCGAGGGAAAGGGTGCTATATGCAAGCGATTCACCTGGCCAGCCCATCAGCGTATTACCAAGTTCTACTGGCTCGGACCTGAGAAAACACAGGATGAAACTGACTCAACCCTGAGATTGTAATATCTTGTAAAGGTGCTGGGTGTCGCCCAACCCGCTGCTCTACAAATGACTGCCAGGGAGGTACCCCTGGCCAGTGCCCACGAGGACGCAATACTCCTTGTCGAGTGAGCTCGGACCCGCAAGGAGGGGTAGGTGGGGGGGGGCATGGCCTGAGTGTGATAAGCTAATGAAATGGCATTTACTACCCAGTGGGAAAGCCTCTGTTTGGAGACAGCGTTTCCTTTCCGCTGTCCCCCAAAGCATACAAAGAGCTGCTCAGAGTGCATACAGCATACAAAGAGCTGCTCAGCGCTTGCAGGTTCACTACCTGGTCTTTAAAGGGAGTTGTAGGAACCTTGGGCACGTAGCCCGGTCGTGGTCTTAGGATCACATGAGTGTCTGCCGGACCGAACTCCAGGCAAGTGTTGCTGACAGAGAACGCTTGCAGGTCCCCGACCCTCTTGATGGAAGCAATCGCGATCAGCAGGGCAATCTTAAGAGAGAGGGCCCTGAGTCCAACTGATTTTAGCGGCTCGAAGGGAGGTCTCTGGAGGCCCGCAAGGACTACCGAGAGGTCCCAGGAGGGGAACAGGCTTGGCCGGGAGGGATTTATCCTCCGGGCACCTCTTAGGAACCTGATGATTAAGTCGTGCTTACCAAGGGACTTGCCATCTACTGCGTCGTGGTGGGCCGCGATAGCAGCAACATACATCTTCAAGGTTGATGGGGACAGCCTCCCCTCCAACCTCTCCTGCAGGAATAGGAGCACTGACCTAACTGCGCACCTCTGTGGGTCTTCAGCCTGGGAAGAACACCAATCTGCGAACAAGCGCCACTTCAGGGCGTAAAGCTGACTGGTGGAAGGGGCTCTGGCTTGGTTGATCGTGTCTACAACAGTAGGTGGTAGGCCAGCTAGATCTTCCGCGTCCCATCCCGGGACCAGACGTGGAATTTCCAGAGGTCTGGATGCGGATGCCAGAGCGTACTTCCTCAGGGGAATTTGCCAGGGAGGGGCTGTCGCAAGGAGTACGAGGTCCGAGAACCAGACCCGGGTGGGCCAATATGGAGCCACTACTGTGACTTGTACCTCGTCCTCCCTGACCTTGCACAGCACCTGTGCAAGAAGGCTCACTGCGTACTTGCGCAGCCCCGTGGGCCAGCTATGTGCCAATGCGTCTGCCACGAGGGGAGCCTCTGTTCGGGCATACCAGAGCGGGCAGTGGGAGGTCTCTCGGGAGGCAAGCAGGTCTACCTGGGCCTTGCCAAATCGTTCCCAAATCAGCTGGACCGACTGGGGTGAAGCCTCCACTCTCTACTGGGCAAGCATTGTCGTAACAGCGCGTCCGCTACCACATTGAGTTTGCCAGGGATGAGAGTGGTACGCAGTGACCTGAGTCGTTAAAAGCAGAGGTCTGTCCAGGGTTTGAGTGTTTGGCGGCATGCGGGGGTGATTGTCACACAGTGCGTGCTGCGGTGCCATGCTCGTCTCAGGACTCGAGTCTGAAGTCAGTGCTGAAGCGGTCTCATATGCATCAACCCCAGTGGCGTGACTGCGGCGGAGGATGCTATATGCCCCAGGAGCCTCTGGAAGAGTTTTAGAGGGACCATTGTGCCTGGCTTGAACTTTGCGAGGCATTTCAGCACCGACTGTGCACGCTCGTTGGTGAGACGTGCAGACATTGAGACTGAGTCTAACTCCATGCCGAGAAAGGAGATGCTCTGAACCTGAGTGAGCTTGCTCTTTTCTCGGTTGACCTGAAGCCCCAAGCAGCTGAGGTGTTTGAGCACCTGGTCTCTGTGAGTGCATAGTAACTCTCAGGAGTGTGCCAGTATGAGCCAGTCATCAAGGTAGTTGAGTATGCGGATGCCGGCTTCTCGGAGCAGGGCAAGGGCTGCCTCTGCAACTTTCGTGAAGACGCGAGGAGACAGAGACATGCCGAAGGGGAGGACTTTGTACTGAAATGCCTGGCCGTCGAACGCGAACTGTAGGAAGGGTTGGTGTCGCAGCAGAATTGAGACGTGGAAGTACACGTCCTTCAGTTCTACCGCTGCAAACCAATCTAGGTGCCGGACGCAGGTTAAGATACACTTTTGCGTGAGCATTTTGAGTTTGAGCAGTGCTCGGTTGAAAACTCGCAAGTCCAAGATTGGTTGTAAGCCGCCACCTTTCTTGGGTACAACAAAGTAAGGGCTGTAGAGACCCTTCTCCATTTCGGTTGGGGGGACAGGCCCTATCACTTCTTTGCGCAGGGAATTGACATGTTCGCCGTCTACTGCAGAAACGGACGCCCGCGAAGGGGGGTGGGGGCCTGGCAAACTGAATTGCGTAACCGAGTCAAATGGTCCGGTACAGCCAGCGAGACAGGTTGGGCAGTGAAAGCCACGCCTCCAAACTCCATGCTGGGGGTACCAAGAGGAGGAGTATATTGGACGTACCCGGCGGGGCTTCGCAGCGGTTCGAAGCAGGTAGTGTGGTGTCAGGAGGCAAGGGTGCGTCCTGAGGCTTTGGTGCTGAGAATAAACTCAAAGCACTTACTGGGTGCTGAGGAATTGTTATAGAGGAACCGCTGTGCCAGGCTCGAAGACAGCGAGGCACCTGAGCACATTTGTGTTCTTCATCTCTGCCAGAGGGACGGGCTCAATCGAGTCCTTGAGAAGCAGAGTCGTGATATCTGCCCGTATAGGGCGGGTTCTGGGCGAACTGATTCGCCTAGCCGAGATGATCCTGGCCAACCAGCATGACGGGTTATAGCATAATAGCACGTCGGGAGGCAGAAGAACGTCCCGAGGCTTCGGTGCTGAGAAAAGACTCAAAGCACGTACCTTTCTCCGCGCACCCGGCAGGGGGCGGTTAGAGACTGTGGAAGAGGTCATAGAGAGGTGTCTTCGGAACTCGTCAGCGCTGGCCTGCCGGGGCTGAGCAGTCACGGGTCCGGAGGTGAGAGTGCTGCGTCCGGGGAGCTGGGACTGTAGAGTTTTGTGGCTGGGGTGCAGTGAGAACAGCGCACTCCGGCTGGATGACCCAGGTTGTGAGGAAATCGCTCTTTATTGAGAATGTGTGTCCTGCAGCCCGAAAGCGGTGCGGCAAATGAAACAAGGATTCTCCTCCCGGCCCTCCACCGGGGGATGGAGTGGTCTTGGTACCACCTCCGGAGCAAAGGTCTGACCAGGGCAGAGGCGATGTGAGGGTTCTTGTCAAGGAAGACACGGGAAACAGCGTTGGCTTCAAAGGTAAGATTCTTTTAATTCTTTTCTGACAGTTAAATGTGGGTATCTCTTTCTGTGTTGGCGACGGGTTCTCTCTCCCTCTCCTCTGTGGCTGCTGGCATTTTAACCGCTCTCCTCACTCTACTGCAATTAGAGACAGGTGTTAGACATAATTTAGCCCAGGTGTGAGCGCCCTTACCGCTTTTCTCTCCCGGACGGGCGCTTGACCATGCCCCCGCTGCCACATACCCCCACCGCCCGACTCAGGCCGGGGCGTCATCCAGCCTGCCTACCACTCCCCCCCCCATTTCTGGAGAGGAAGTCAGCGGCAGCCATCTGCACCCCCGGTCTGTGGACCACCTTGAACTTAAAAGGCTGGAGGGCCAGATACCAACGGGTGATCCGGGCGTTAGTATCCTTCATGCGGTGGAGCCACTGGAGTGGGGCATGATCCGAACAGAGGGTGAAGGCCCGCCCCAGCAGGTAGTATCGGAGGGTGAGGACCGCCCATTTGATGGCCAGACACTCCTTCTCCACGGTGCTGTACTTAGTCTCCCTTAAGGAGAGCTTCCGGCTAATGTACAGCACCGGGCGCTCCTCCCCCTCCACCAGCTGCGAGAGTACGGCCCCCAGCCCTCTGTCTGAAGTGTCCGTCTGCAATAAAAAGGGGAGAGAGAAGTCAGGTGCATGCAAAAGCGGCCCCCCACAAAGTGCAGCTTTAATCTGCGTAAACGCCTGTTGGCACTGCTCCGACCATTGGACCGGATCTGGAGCCCCCTTTTAGTGAGGTCAGTCAGCGGGCTGGTGACGTCCGAATAATTAGGTACAAATCTTCTGTAATAGCCAGCCAGCCCCAGGAACTGCCTCACCCCCTTTTTGGTCTTGGGTCTAGGGCAAGTCGCAATCGCCGTGGTCTTATCAATTTGGGGACGCACCTGGCCATGACCCAAGTGGAACCCCAGATACCGTACCTCCACGCGCCCAACCACGCACTTCTTAGGGTTTGCTGTGAGCCCGCTCGCCGCAGCGATCTCAGGACGGCCCTCAGATGTTGCATGTGCCGCTGCCAATCATTGCTATAAATGATGATGTCATCTAAATAGGCAGCGGCGTACGCGGTGTGCGGTCTGAGGATCCGATCCATGAGTCGCTGAAACGTGGCTGGTGCCCCAAACAAACCGAAAGGAAGTGTTACAAATTGGTGTAATCCAAACGGCGTGGTGAAGGCTGTTTTCTCGCGGGACATTGGTGTCAAGGGGATCTGCCAATAACCCTTTGTTAAATCCAGGGTCGAGTAAAATCGAGCAGTACCTAACCGATCGAGCAGTTCATCAACACGGGGCATTGGGTACGCGTCAAATTTAGACACCGCGTTGACTTTTCTGTAATCCACACAGAACCGAACAGACCCATCACTCTTGGGAACAAGAACAACCGGGCTGGACCAATCACTGTGGGATTCCTCTATTACGCCCATATCAAGCATTGCATCTAATTCTTCCCGAACGATTTTCTTTCTATGTTCGGGTAAGCGATAGAGGCGACAACGCACCACCGCGCCCGGCTCGGTCTCGATGTGGTGCTGTATGAGGTTTGTACGGCCCGGAGAGGGAAAACACGTCCGCAAACTCCTTTTGTAACTCAGAAACCTCTGTGAGCTGCCGCGGTGAGAGTTGGTCTCCACAAGTGACCGGAGTGTTGAGATTGTAGTCTTTGTTTATCTCCGGTCCGAGCTCCGCCCTCTCCGGCACTACCGTGGCCAACGTCACAGAGGCCGCCTCCTCCCTCCATAATTTCAGGAGGTTGAGGTGATAAATTTGACGCGCGCCCCCTCTATCGGTACGTACAACCTCATAATCGAGATCCCCCACTCGTCGTGTGACCTCAAAGGGTCCTTGCCACTTGGCGAGTAATTTAGAGTTCGATGTTGGGAGTAATACGAGTACCTTGTCTCCCGGTGCAAATTCCCGTAGCCGAGCACCCCTGTCATACAGCCGGCGTTGGCGTTCTTGAGCTTGGAGCAAATTCTCCTGTGTTAGTCGCCCCAGTGTGTGGAGTTTTGCTCTAAGATCAAGAACGAATTGAATTTCATTTTTACTGTTAGAAGGTCCCTCCTCCCATGCTTCGCGGATGACGTCAAGGACACCGCGGGGGCGTCGCCCGTACAGCAGCTCAAACGGGGAGAACCCGGTGGAGGCTTGCAGGACCTCTCGTACCGCAAACAACAGGGGGTCTAGCCACTTATCCCAATTTCTAGCGTCATCATGTACGAATTTACGAATCATGTTCTTGAGCGTTCTATTAAACCGTTCCACTAGGCCATCTGTCTGAGGATGGTAAACGCTAGTGCGAATCGATTTGATGCCCAAGAGCTCGTAAAGTTCGCGAAGTGTTCGTGACATAAAAGTTGTGCCTTGATCGGTGAGGATTTCTTTCGGAATCCCCACCGGGAGATTATCTTGAAGAGTGCCCCTGCAACACTGCGTCGCGGAGATGTTGCTCAGAGGCACTGCTTCCGGATATCGCGTCGCGTAATCCACTAGGACTAACACGAGCGATGTCCGCGTGCTGACCGTTCTAATGGCCCGGCGAGGTCCATCCCAATTCTTTCGAAGGGGACCTCGATTAATGGTAGAGGGCGCAATGGCGCTTTTGGGGTGGCCGGTGGGTTTACCAGCTGACATTCACGGCACGCCGCACACCACCTGCGGACGTCACCGCCAATGCCCGGCCAATAGAAACGGGCTATTAGACGGAGAAGTGTTTTCCGTTCCCCTAGGTGACCGGCCATAGGATTATAGTGAGCCGCCTGGAAAACCATTTCCCGGCGGCTCCGTGGAATCAATAATTGCGTTACTTCCTCCTTTGTTTGGGCGTCCTGCGTCACCCTGTATAAGTGATCCTTAATAAGCGAAAAATACGGATATGAAACGGCGACACCCGGCCGGAGTTGTTGACCATCGATTACTCTCACTTGGTCAAAAGCGTGCTTAAGGGTTTCATCTCGCGACTGCTCCAAGGGGAAGTCCCCTCCGAGAATTCCCGGAGAGGAGGAGCATCCACCTCGCCCCTTCCCACGTCATTCGGAGCAGCCGAGGATGGCCCCGGCTCCGCCTCCCCCGCCAAAGCATCGCACATCACACACCCCTTCACTTCCATGCAGGACCCATCCGCACAAACCCCCTCCAATAATTTTCTAAAATTCGGCCAATCCGTACCCAAAATTAGCGGATGGGTGAGGCGGGGACTAACCGCTGTCTCTACACTGTTTTTCTCCCCTGAATTTGATCGCCAGAGTCACCACGGGATATTTGTGAACATCCCCGTGCACACACCTTACCCTCACCAGTTTAGCTGAGCCCAAAGCCCCGGGTTGAACCAAGCGTTGGTGGATGGTGGTCTGGTTACAGCCGGTATCCAACAAAGCTTGGTATGTACCCCTGGATTCTTACCGAATCCGTACGCTCCAGCCCGATCGGGGCAGCCTGCGGAACATCGGAGACCCGCACCACTGCCCCTATTTCCATCAGCGGACACTGATCCCGGAAGTGGTCCGGGTCTCCGCACCTCCAGCAGACCGGCCCAGGCGCTGCGGCCGCACCCGTGCTGGCGGGTGCCCCCACCTGAGGAGGAGAGCGGCTGAAGGATGGGGAAGGGCTTGGCGGGTGTTCCCAAGGCCGGGGAGCTGGGCGCGCAAACGCTCCGCGCCTGCGGGGGGCAGGAACGGACCCTGGGGAGAGAGCAGAGCGAGAGGGAAGAGGGGAGGGAAAAAAAACAGGGGAAGACACAGGGGAAGGGGAGACAGAGAGAGAGGGCTCATCCGCCCTGGGAATCACCGCCATGTGGTCCTCCGCGAGTTGGACAGCTTCCTCCAGCGACGCCGGGCGGTGGCACTGGACCCACTCGGCCGTCTTCCGGGGCAGACGCTGAACAAACTGCTCCAGTACCACCTGGTCGATTAGTTCCTCGACGCCGCGGTCCCGCGAGAGCAGCCACCTCCGACAGGCATCACGGAGCCGCTGAGCGAACGCAAACGGGCGGTCGGACTTTTCGAGCTTCAGGGCCCGGAAGAGCTGGCGACTTTCCTCCGGGCTCCGACCAACCCGTTGCAGGATGGCTTTCCTCAGGTCGTGGTAGGCCAGGAGGCTTGTTGCCGGCAGTTGTTGGGCCGCGAGTTGTGCTTCCCGGACAGAAGAGGGACTAGACGGGCCGCCCATTGGTCTTGGGGCCACCCCCAAATTTCTGCTGTCCGCTCGAAGAGGTCGACTGAACGCCTCAGGGTCATCTGCCGGCCCCATCTTCTGCAGCGCTGGTGGGGGCAACGTGGCGCGGGTGTCCGGGGTCGCGGCTGCGGCTGGAGCGGCCTCCTGGCTGAGTAGGCTCCGGATGGCGTGTCGGTCCTCTGCTTGAGCCCGCATGATTTCGAAGAACCGACGATCCTGGTCTTGCCGGAGCTCAAGCAGGGATTGTTGGTGGCTCTGATGGAGTGTCGCGAGGGACTGGAGGACTTCCGCCAGCTGGGAGGACTCTATGGGGCGACTCTGGTCCATAACGGGTAGACGGTCTAAGTTTCCTGGGTTTCGGCACCAGTGTGAGGGTTCTTGTCAAGGAAGACACGGGAAACAGCGTTGGCTTCAAAGGTAAGATTCTTTTAATTCTTTTCTGACAGTTAAATGTGGGTATCTCTTTCTGTGTTGGCGACGGGTTCTCTCTCCCTCTCCTCTGTGGCTGCTGGCATTTTAATCGCTCTCCTCACTCTACTGCAATTAGAGACAGGTGTTAGACATAATTTAGCCCAGGTGTGAGCGCCCTTACCGCTTTTCTCTCCCGGACGGGCGCTTGACCACGCCCCCGCTGCCACAGGCGACTTGTCCGGTGATGCTGTAGACTTTCGAGATTAGTGATGACGTCAATCTACAGGCTCTGGAGGGGACTACCGTGCGGTCCCGTCAGGTGGCGGCGTCCTCGGGACACAAGTGGATCACAACTGCTCTGTCCACCTGGGAGACCTCCGTGTACCGTGGGCTGCCCCGCCATCCAGGGCAGTGAGAGTGGACGAGCGGAGAGGTCAGTTCCGGGCAGTAAAAGATGCCCCCCACGACCACGTCAAGTCAAGTCAGTCAAGTCAATTTTATTTGTATAGCACCTTTCACAACACACATTGTTTCGTCAGCTTGTCATGCAATTCTGGGAAGAAAGGAACTGGGGGGTGGGGCGTGGCTATGAGCAGCGGAGGGGACGGAGGTTTCTAGTCCAGCCTCACACTAGCAGCAGCCCAGGAAGGCATAGCAGACATCTGCGCGTCAGTCTCAGACTGGGCAAGCAGACCCGAAGGTGGCAGCCCAGATGAATCATCAGCTTCAGACGTCGCTGTGACGCTCTCCGATATAGCGGTGATGTCGTCATCCAATTCCGGGGGCTCAAGGGAGAATGCCGGCTGGCCACAATGTCGAGTGAGTGACAGAAGGGGAACATAATTTAATTTAATTTAAACTGACTGATCTCAGTTCAGAAGACTCTGTGCTGTCAGTAAAGGGTTAAACTTTCGATGTCATGTGAAAAAACAACATGGCGTCAACCACAGCAGTGTTTGTCTTTGGGAGAAAAACCAACAGAACTACAGCTGGTAGGAAACCTAATTAAGTTTTTACATTGAAATCTGTTTGAGTCATAAGATTAGAGTCTCTAGTTTCATCCAATATGCAATAAAAAAATTATTAGGGATTTATCACGAAACACCATGCTGATAAATACAATTTGTACTTTTGCATTTTTTCCCCTGTAGAAATCCTACATTTACTGTGCATTATAACATTGAGAATGAATGGGTTCATACAAACGCTGAAAAATGTTGCTTTCAGAGGCTTTATATGGAGTTATGGTAAAAATAGGTGCATTTTGAACTGTTCTGAGACCGGTGCAGACAGACAGCACATTGGAAGTTTAGTCATTCATTAAATAGGGAGCAAGGGAGCATCATATTGCTCTCTATGCAGATAAGTGCATTCATCCAAACGTCCTATCAAAAGTTAAGTTTCAGGCTGCAAATTATGTTTGGACCACTCAACATGTTTGGCAAACATGGGACAATGGTAATCAGTACATAGATTAAAAATTATAATTTCATTTTAACATGTTTGGCAGTGATTGGATGATGCTGACCATTATTTGAATCAGAATAATTATGCACATTTCTGATGTAATGTCTGTAATGTCTCAAAAACATGAATAACAACACTCCTGGAAACATACTAAACAATTTTATTTAAATAAATATGACTCTCTGTAGTTTGGTATTATTTAAAATTTCACAACTTAGTGCTGCTGTCCAATTACGTTCCAATACATTTTTTGGGAAACGATTTGTTCTCGTAAATTATTATTATAAATTAGATTATTTAAATTTAAATTGCATCCACTTTATCAGCAACAAACAAATGGATACAGACAGAACAGGTTAAAAACTTCAGTTGGACTAGTGTTGTGAAGGTCAGGAATACAGAGATTATTTTCCTGCTTCACATGCTGTTTAATTTGGCCTTTGTCCAAGGGTGGGGTTCAAGTTTAAGTGAGAGCAGAAATACAAAACACAGGACTGTTACACTGAACTGTGACACTTTGCAATCTGAAAAACAGGCTGATGCAAATGCTCTAGTGACATGTACTCTCCCGGGAGCAAACTTTATAGGTGTTCAAAAACATGAAAAACACAAATAAGAAACTATTTAATTAGAGCACATCTGGAAGCTACACCTTATTATTGTCATAAACATCTGAAGGGGTGAAACTGTTCTAAACACATGATGCAACTGACTATTAAATCAGATATAATTAATTGTTTATTTTTGCCTACTGAAATATGAAGTATATTTTAAAATACATATCAGCCAAAATAGGGTTTAAATAAAATATGTTATTTAAAATAAAATGATAAATAAATAAAATAAAAGTGTGAAAAAGTAAAGGTTTACATTCATTAGCAAGCAGGTATTTCATTAAATAATTCACATTTGTAATTTAGTGTTTTATGCTTTTGCCTTGTGAAACACAGAACAACAACAACAACAACCGCCATTCGCCACTAAGTGGCGGTGACGTCTCCACGACGCTTGTGCCAGGCTATGTGCACGTTAAGGCCACGTGAAGTATCGAACGCCCGCTGGCAGGAGGTCACGGGACAGATCCAACAGGTGACACGGGTCGAATGACTGAGATGACTGGCTGATGCACCACCTGTGCCCCCTACTGTGCCAACTTGCTGTGCTTTAGCCACCCTGTGCTCTGCTCGTTGTTGTGAGCGTCGCTCCTCTACGCTCCATTGTTGTTGGAGGGCGACTGCCTCCAACTGGCCAGCAGCATCCTTCACAAGCCTCCTCCAAAGAGGCCGATCTTGACACTGCTGGTACCAGTCATTGGCAAGTCCACTCAGCTCCACATCCTCCTGTACCACATCACTCCATCTCCACTCCAGCCAGTGCTGCGCCTGCTTAGCCCCCTCTATCCGGCTGAACAAAAGCTGTTTAGGCATGTGGTGGCCAGGCATGCGGGCTACATGACCCAGCCAACGCAACCTTGCGTGCCGGAGGAGCTCACCGATGGGACTTTGTCCACATCTTTCAAAGATTTGTGAGCTCCTCACACAATCCAGCCTGGTTAAACCCAGGATGGCTCATAGGCAGGCCAGCCTAAATGTTTCTAACCGGTGAAGATGTTCCATTAGGGGGGTCCATGTTTCGCAAGCATAGAGAAGGGAGGGAATGACCGTGGCCGAGAATATCTGAAGCTTTGTGCGGAGCGACAAACCGGGTATCTTCCACACAGCGTTACGCAACCGATGAAAAGATAATGCCGCTCGTCTGATTCGGAGTGAGACCTCTGCTGTCAAACCAGAGCTGGTCATAAGCACAATTCCCAGGTATGGAAAACATATGTCTGATGGTACATAATACCCAGGCAGGTGCTTAGTTTTGGTTGGGCTGATGGTAAGGCCCCATCTCTTACTGGCAAGCTCCAGGTTCATCAGCAGCGCCCCCAACTCCTCCTCTGAGTGAGCAGCAATCACCAGATCATCAGCATACATAATGTGGTTGACCAATAGGGAGCCATCCCTTGACCGCACCCGGCATCGATCAACATCCCATTATATCTGTACCAGATGGAAATTCCTCCAGTACAGCCATCGAAGGCTTCATGAACCACGTGGTCAAAATAGATATTAAATAATGTGGGAGCCAGAGGACATCCCTGTCGCACTCCAAGGTGAACAGGGAATGGCTCCGACTCCCGACCACGTAGTTTTACCCGGGCCCGCTCGCCATCATGAAGGTCCTTAATGATCACAAGCAGCGGGTCTGGGACTCCGAAAGCACGAAGAACAGCCCAGGCCTACTGATGGTATCATAGGCCTTGACCAGGTCAATAAAGCAGAGATGTAGGTCTTGCTGGAATTCCCTACACCTCTGCTGTAGCAGACGGACAGAGAATATAGCTTCTGTGCAAGACTGCCCCTTCCTAAAACCACACTGGGGCTCCGCAAGTCTCTCCTCAACGTGCCTGGCAAGACGATGTTGAATAATCCTTGCCAGGACCTTTCCCGGCACACTGAGCAGTGAGATGCCCCTATAGTTGTTGCAATCTGTGCGGTCCCCCTTTTTAAAGAGAGGGACCACCAGGACATCCTTCCAATCCTGCGGAACCCGCCCAGTGGTCCAGACTGTTGTTATGATGTCATGTTGGGCAGTCTGTGCACAAACACCACCCTCCCTCAGCATTTCACTGGGGAGATCATCTCTGCCCAGTGCCTTTCCTGGTCTCAGGCTCTGGATCGCCTTCAGTACTTCCTCCAAAGATGACACCTCAGCCAGCCACCCACAGGGAGCGACAATGTTTTCCAGGCTCAGGGACTTCCCCTCACCCAGGACCTCACAGAAATGCCCAGCAAATCTGCAAACATGTTTCTGGGGGTCGGAGATTGGATCACCGTTCTTTCCCCTAATGATGGTAATAGGTGTGGCACTGCAAGTAACTTTTTTGATAGAATTAAAGAGCGATTTGTGATTGTGGGCCACTGAGGCAGACTCCATCTCCTCAGCAACCCGTGACCACCAACCATCCTTGTAGCGCCTCATGGCTCTCCAAACATCTGAGCGAAGGCTGCGGTAAGCCTCTTCATTCTCTGACATGGGATGCTGTAGATGATGAGAGTGGGCCTGTTGCTTTTCTTAGCCAGCCTGAACACCTCCTCCGTCAGCCAGGGTTTCTGAGGAGGTCTGGACCATGTGCCCAAAACTGCCATTGCATTTACATGAGCCACAGTCCTAATCCTCACCCATTTCCCCTCAACATCTAGAGAAGTGGGGGATGATGCCAACCCCAGCTGCAAGCGATGCTGAAATTCTCGCTTGCAACTTTCATCAGGTAGCCTAGACCAGGCCACTATGGGTTTGAAAGGGGTCCTGGGTTTACACCCACCACCGGAGTGGAAGAATGGCAGGCGAATCTTACAGATGACAAGTCGATGGTCAGTGGGCAGATCAGCTCCACGGTAGGTCCTGGTGTCAAGTCATGGACACATCAATCAAACACACACACACACACACACACACACACACACACACACACACACACACACACACACACACACACACAGTTTATATATATATACAGTATATATATAATGTAAAACAGTGAGATTTTGATGACATGGACTGAATCAATCACCCATGATTATTTGTTTTAGTTGGCCTACCATCTTAAATTTGCAACACCAAATGCAACCTAATCAAACCCTACAAAGCAAATAATGATAAGTTATGTTGATAAACTTATTTTCAAGGGACCTTTTGAATTTGACAATATATATATATATATTTTTCAAGATGCTATTTGAAATCAAACTTTTCTATTCTATACCAATGAAACTACTTAATTTAATTAGAACTTTATTTATTTAGGGCGATTTAAAATGTTCTGAGACATACAATACATAAACCACTTAACTGCATTGGGACTGTGCTTTTGTAAAAAGTATGTTTTCTTAATGATTTCTGTAATCACTTGAAATATCTGGAGGCAACATGGCCAGTTAGCTGGATAAAAGACATCATTAGAACAGGACAAAACTTAATTCATGGAGGTCCAGACGTTAAACTCTTTCTTTCATTTTACCTGCCCTTGTCAAAGTTTACCATTGTTCTAGGTTTAAAATTGGCATTTAATAAGTCTACCCTCATTATCATGGTTAGGTCAGATAGTCATTCTAAAAAGAAAAAAAAAAACCTTGTTTTTGATATAAGAAAACTAATAGTCTACACAGATAAAATACACATTTTACAGTTCTAATAAAAATAAAGTCTAAAAATGTGCCCTTCATGAATTACATAAGAAACTATAACATTTCTGTTATAACACCAGTTACTGTACAGTGAAAAAATTATACATTTTAGCAATTGTGATGTATATAGTTTGAAAAGCCTTGCAATTTATGTTTATACATGGCACATCCTCTTTTTCTCATCAGTAGTCATACTGATAATAATGCTGAGAATGCCATTTGTGAGGTTTGACTTCCTCCATAGCACTTTAAAGTAGAACATTCTCTCTAGAACTCAAATAAGATTTATGCTCTATGCCGTGACATCTAGTGATGATGAATCTCTCAACAGAAGTGCACACTGCTATCTTTGAAGCACACTGGTGTGTGTGCTGCGGTGATTCATGCTTAAAACATTAAATAATATTGCCATATGTACATTTGTAATAAAGCTAGAAGAGGGTGGGCTCCTC
Organism: Xyrauchen texanus; assembly: GCF_025860055.1. Taxonomy (NCBI): domain Eukaryota; kingdom Metazoa; phylum Chordata; class Actinopteri; order Cypriniformes; family Catostomidae; genus Xyrauchen; species Xyrauchen texanus. The sequence goes on from NC_068296.1 coordinate 14,238,025, forward strand.
AAGCCGAATCTGTTTCCTCTCAAGGTTTTACACTCCACTAACATTAAAGTTTTTTTCCTTGCCATAGTCACCTTTGGCTTGCTCACTGGAGCTTAATGCTTTGTCTCCATCTTGTGTTTTTAAAGGTCCCAACTCTGCAGCTACTGAAGCCTTGATGGCTGGGACATGAGGCTATTATTTACACAGCGACACCCAAATGTGTGCATTGTGTACTCTGTGAGAATTGTTGTTTGTAGCGGCATGCAGCAAAGCAATTATCTGTATCTGTATTTGTTCATATGAAAAAATTATCTGCATCTGTCTCTGTATTCGAATAGAGCTGGGTGTGGGTGGGGCTTAAACCGGAAAACGGATACTTTAAAACTAAATTAAACTCCCATTTTTAAAGGGTAACTAAACCCTAAACCAACTTTTTTTAGTTAATGATCTGTAAGCATGGGGCTTTATTAGTACTGGTCATTGATTCAAGTAATTATTTTGACATTTGTGTATAAAGTGTTTTAATTCTACAATATATGGTGTAAAAACGTATACCGCTGTTGCGGTACTTCGTGACGTAAGCGGTGACAGCTGACGTAAGCAGGTTCCAGCTCACCACGCCAGATTCATGTACATGTTGTCTTGCGACCGTGTGAGGAATAATAATAATAACATAGAGTCTGACAGCAGCTGTCAATTAATCCGTCACTACGAGTCTCAGGAGTCTAATAATAATAATAATAATTATTATTATTATACAATTATTATTTCATTAAATTATAATAAAAATAAAAAATATATTACCAGATGAAGCTGACATTGTAGGCTACATTAACTGTGGAATATGTTGTCAACTTTGGTTTCACCCGGTATTTCTGATATTAATATCTGAAACAGAATTTTTGTTTGTCTGTTCATGTATAACAACATTATTCTGGAGGCAGGAGATGTCAAGCAAAATGTGAAATTTCAAGCACACATTTTGCAGTGAATAATAAATAAAAATTCAAGCATTAAAGAAATGTAATAAATCAATATAGCCTACAAACAGGAGAAAGTCCCGTAAGTCTATCAAACATTTTTACAATTGGACACCATTATTTAGTTAAATAATAATAATCATCATAATAATAATAATAATAATAATAATAATAATGTTACATTTATACAGCGCCTTTTCATAGTTCAAAAACACTTAACATTCTCAAGTTTAGCACAGTTTAAAGAAGAACAAGAAGAAAAAAGACAGAGCAAGTTTCAGTTTCTTTGTTTTACATAAGCAGGAATATTCCGAATAGATTAATACTAAATGGAGCATTTTCACTTTTTTCTGAATAAAGTCATAACCAGTTAATTATATTAATCGCTGATTTGGATATAAATGTGGTCAACTTTAAGAGACGGATAGACGAGCTCCAATGTTAAAGCTACACTATGCAACTTTTTTTTTTTTTTAAATAACAAAATGTTATTAATGAGAGAGTGCAGCAAAAATCCATCTTCCAAACCATGTCTTTTCTTTACCCAAATACACTTTGATAAACGTATAATAATGATTTACATTTTAGAGCTGTCGGGACGGTTTTCACAGGAAATTGCATACATACATCATTCACGCGTGCATGTTTACGTCATATCTGTACACAGAGAAAATAAGGCTACTCCGGCTACTATAGCGTGTGTATGGTGTGGGAGTAGCGTGAATCTGACATTTTTTGTCACAACAAATGAGAAAAATTAACCATGGATCAATCAAAATGGCGAATCACCAGTTTTAAAAACAAAGAAACCCTGAACAAATCAGTCTACAAGCAAAATGGGAAAGCGACAGAGTCCGTAATAAAACCTGAATCAACATTGGCTTGACTCTTCAGAGGCAACAACTCCGAGATCTGAAAGGAATTAAAAGCGACCCAGATATGGCTTTTTTATTACTCAACAGGTTAGATATTTTATTGTTATGGTTTATGTATAATTGTGTAATCACACACACACATCTGTATGTGTGTAGTGAAATACAATAATTATATAGTAATTTGTGCAAAACTTTCACTTTCTAGCACATGTGTGAATTTTTCTTTATAACGGCAATCATATATATAAATAAATCCATTAATCCTAGGCTTGCCAAGGACAATGTGAGTCTTGAAATGAGGTTGACCACTGGTTGGTAACAATGACAATCTATAAATTAGTTACTACCATGGTCTATTTGGCCAGAATACCCTGCAGTTATTAAAAACTTTACAACGTTTGACCAAATCAGACTAGATATCATAATTTCTAATGTTAACGAACGTTGCCCAACTTTTGTAATGTAATTTATTTCAAAACATTCATGTTTCCAATAAGTCAAAACAACATCATAAGATATGGCGTTTATCTGCATTATTATTACATGTTTTCGGATATCAGTATTTTACTTTCTTTTGGTATTTATTTGTCCATTCGCACTGATAAGATGCCCTGTATCCATGTGTACAACGGTGCCTCGAACCACATTCATCCGCGCAGAGGAGCAGAGCCTAAGCACAATTTGTACATTACCAAAACAATGTTCTTCCTCAAGAAGCATTTTTTTTAATTTTTTTTTTAATAAAACCAAATCCAAAATATACTTCAATAAAAACATGCACGCATGGACACACACACACACACACACACACACACACACACACACACACACACACACACACACACACACACACATGTTGGTGTTACTAACCTTAGACAAAATAATTTTTATACTGAATGAACAGTAGATTATATCCCCTAAACCCACCCCTAAACCTAACCCTCACAAAAAACGTTCTGCATTTTTACATTTCCAAAAAAAACATCATTTAGTATGATTTTTAAGCGATTTGATTTATGGGGACAATAGAAATGTCCTCATAAACCACATTAATTGCAGAATACCCTTGCAATTACCAGTTTGTAACCTAAAAAAAGTCCTTGTAAATCACCCAAACCCACCCACAAAAACATTTCATTATCACCCAAGTGAGCAAGTGTACAAATATGAAGAAAATAATATGTAGTAGGGTAGGCTTTATTGGATACTAGGTCCAAATCTAAGTTCACTGTAAAAATGTACTATTCCAATATTCAGTTTTACAATGAGGCTAATAATTCTCATGAATCAAGTCATTCAACTCAAAGCCTGAAAGCCAAAGCATTAGCTTTACTGTATTCCACCCCAGTTTACCTTGCTCATATTCTGCCATATGAGGTAATTGCCTGCATTCTGAATCATTCATCCATGTTAATAATGTTTATAAAAGTGCAATTGGTGTATCAGATCATTTGCATTTGGCAGTCACAGTTGAGCTCAATCTTTGGGATGTTTATCTGTCTTTATACACTCCTTCTTTTCTATCGTCTTCAGGCAAAGGCGGAAAAGACACTTTGCAGAACGATGGGAGAACCTAAGTACCCACTGTTGTCCAAGGATGGAGACCTAACAATTGGAGGAATTTTTGCAATCCACAGTAAAGAAACATTACCTTCATTTGAGTTTACACAGAAACCTCAGCTTCTATCATGCACCAGGTTTGTTATATTGGAAACTACATGAGAAACATTAGAGAATACGTATTTAATACAGACATATTTGAATGAAAACACACTGCAACATATCTATGTATGTATGTGTTTAATAACAGCAAACTAGCATAACATCTGGAATGTTATTGTTTCAAGTATAAATCATAGGTGAAATAAAAAAAAAGAAAGAATGTACTTTCTTTTTCACCATATTCATCTATTGATTTAGTTGATTTTCAGACTGTTGGTTTAATGTTTTCACAGTGTGACTCTGAGAGATTTTCGGCTAGCACAGATCATGATCTTTGCCATTGAGGAGATTAACAAAAGTGAAAGTTTTCTTCCAAATGTTTCTATTGGATACAAAATTTATGATACCTGCAGTTCAATACTTTCTTCAATGAGTGCAACTATGTCAATGATGAATGATCAGGACTCTGCAGCAGGTGAAAGATGTAATGGACAATATCCTTTACATGCTATCATAGGGGAAACAGAGTCTTCTGCCACAGTGATTCTGTCCAGAACTACAGGACCTTTTAAAATTCCAGTGGTAAGAGGCAATAAGAGAACCATTAAACTTTGACAAAATTAACATATTGCTGCTGTTTCACTGTATCCTGTGCTATATATTTTTTTCCAGATAAGCCACTCAGCCTCGTGTGAATGTCTCAGTAATAGGAAAGAGTACCCCTCTTTCTTCAGAACTGCAGCTAGTGATTATCACCAGAGCAGAGCACTTGCATACATAGTCAAGCACTTAGGCTGGTCTTGGGTGGGAGCTGTGAACAGTGACAATGACTATGGAAATGATGGAATGGCCATATTTCTGAAAACAGCCCAGGAGGAGGGTATTTGTGTAGAGTACTCTGAGAAATTCTACAGAACAGAGCCTGAAAAACTCCTAAAAGTGGTTGACATAATGAAAAAAGGCACAGCAAAAGTAATTGTTGCATTTGTTTCATTTCTTGAGATGGGCTTACTGATTGAGCAGCTCAGTATTCAGAATATTACTGGCCTACAAGTGATTGGTGTGAAGAGCTGGGTTGCTTCAAATGAATACATCACTCCAAAAAGCTTTCCTGTGATTGGGGGTGCACTGGGGTTTGCACTGAGAAAAATTAATATTGAAGGGTTTTCAGATTATGTTATTAAAAGATTTTGGGATACAGCTTTTCCATGCACAGAGAGAGATGGGAATTCTTCTCAAAACATATTAAATTGTGACAGATATCAGGATCTACTTGTGCTTAAAAATTACAATGAAGATGTAACTGAATACAGATATTCAAGCTACGTATACAAAGCAGTGTATGCTGTGGCTTATGCACTACACAGTCTACTCAAGTGCAAAGAACAACAAGGTTGTGAGAAAGACCTGACAATACAACCACAGCAGGTAATAATATATACTAATCATAATAAAAAGTAGAGAGCAAGAGGGTAACCATATTTCTGTTTGACATTTTGTTAAAAAGACTCGATTATAATGCCTTTTTCGCCAGGTGGTTGAGGCTCTGAAAAAAGTTAATTTCACAGTAAAGTTTGGAGATCAGGTGTGGTTTGACAGCACTGGCGCTGCAGTAGCCCAGTATGAAGTCGTGAACTGGCAGCAGGACTCAGATGGATCATTTCACTTTAAACCAGTGGGTTACTATGACGCCTCAAAGCCCCCTCATCAGCGTTTTGTGCTTAACACTGAAAACATAATTTGGGCTGGAGGACAGCTGGAGGTAAATGGCACTAACTTGTTTGTCCTATAGTTTTTTTTTAACTGGTGGAACAAAATGTTAATTCTTGTAATGCAAATACTTTTATATTGTAAATACTATTGAAAACACATTATGGGGAGGCTGTGGCTCAGGTGGTAGAGCGGGTCGGCTGCCAATCGCAGGGTTGGCAGTTTGAGTCCCGGCCCACACAACTCCACATGCTGAAGTGTCCTTGGGCAAGACATTAAACCCCAAATTGCTCCCAATGGCAGGCTAGCGCCTTGCCTGGCAGCTCTGCGGCCATTGGTGTATGAGTGTGAGTGTGAATGTGTGTGTGTGTGAATGGGTGATTTACAGTGTAAAGTGCTTTGGTAACCTCTAGGGTTAAAAAAAAAAAAGCACTATATAAATGCAGACCATTTACCATTATGTGTTCTGTTGAAACCAATAGTGGTTTTAATGTCCTTTAAGTAATGTTATAAATGATTGTGGCCTGCACAACAACGGCTAAATGTCCTTGCCTTTACACTTATACAGGTACTGTACAGGTGAAACTCGAAAAATTAGAATATCGTGCAAAAGTTCATTAATTTCAGTAATTCAACTTAAAAGGTGAAACTAATATATAGACTCATTACAAGCAAAGTAAGATATTTCAAGCCTTTATTTGATATAATTTTGATGATTATGGCTTACAGCTTATGAAAACCCCAAATTCAGAATCTCAGAAAATTAGAATATTGTGAAAAGGTTCAGAATTGTAGGCTCAAAGTGTCACACTCTAATCAGCTAATTAATCCAAAACACCTGCAAAGGGTTCCTGAGCCTTTAAATGGTCTCTCAGTCTGGTTCAGTTGAATTCACAATCATGGGGAAGACTGCTGACCTGACAGTTGTGCAGAAAACCATCATTGACACCCTCCACAAGGAGGGAAAGCCTCAAAAGGTAATTGCAAAAGAAGTTGGATGTTCTCAAAGTGCTGTATCAAAGCACATTAATAGAAAGTTAAGTGGAAGGGAAAAGTGTAGAAGAAAAAGGTGCACAAGCAGCAGGGATGACCGTAGCCTGGAGAGGATTGTCAGGAAAAGGCCATTCAAATGTGTGGGGAGCTTCACAAGGAGTGGACTGAGGCTGGAGTTACTGCATCAAGAGCCACCACACACAGACGGGTCCTGGACATGGGCTTCAAATGTCAAACGTCTTACCTGGGCTAAAGAAAAAAGAACTGGTCTGTTGCTCAGTGGTCCAAAGTCCTCTTTTCTGATGAGAGCAAATTTTGCATCTCATTTGGAAACCAAGGTCCCAGAATCTGGAGGAAGAATGGAGAGGCACACAATCCAAGATGCTTGAAGTCCAGTGTGAAGTTTCCACAGTCTGTGTTGGTTTGGGGAGCCATGTCATCGGCTGGTGTTGGTCCACTGTGCTTTATTAAGTCCAGAGTCAACGCAGCCGTCTACCGGGAAATTTTAGAGCACTTCATGCTTCCTTCAGCAGACAAGCTTTGTGGAGATGCTGACTTCATTTTCCAGCAGGACTTGGCACCTGCCCACACTGCCAAAAGTACCAAAACCTGGTTCAATGACCATGGTATTACTGTGCTTGATTGGCCAGCAAACTCACCTGACCTGAACCCCATAGAGAATCTATGGGGCATTGTCAAGAGAAAGATGAGAGACATGAGACCAAACAATGCAGAAGAGCTGAAGGCCGCTATTGAAGCATCTTGGTCTTCCATAACACCTCAGCAGTGCCACAGGCTGATAGCATCCATGCCACGCCGCATTGAGGCAGTAATTAATGCAAAAGGGGCCCAAACCAAGTACTGAGTACATATGCATGATTATACTTTTCAGAGGGTCGACATTTCTGTATTTAAAATATTTTTTTTTTATTGATTTCATGTAATATTCTAATTTTCTGAGATTCCGAATTTGGGGTTTTCATAAGCTGTAAGCCATAATCATCAAAATTATATCAAATAAAGGCTTGAAATATCTTACTTTGCTTGTAATGAGTCTATATAATATATTAGTTTCACCTTTTAAGTTGAATTACTGAAATTAATGAACTTTTGCACGATATTCTAATTTTTCGAGTTTCACCTGTATATGGACTGTCAAACTTCAAAAAAGTAGATTCTTGTATTTTTAATACTTTTATTTGAAAAAGAGTAACTTCATATGGGTAAACATATATATTTTTTTAAATGCTGAATTGCATAAATTCAGAGTTAAAAGGCCAAGTGATGATGCAGTTTGATTAAGCTTATAAAAGGAATGCCAGAGGGCATTACTGAATGTATTGAGGCTAGGGCTGGGTATCGAATTCGATACATTTTAGGAACAGACCAAATTGCCTCTAAACAATCGAGTATCAAAACATTTCTTGTCGTTCAGTACCAAATTTCGACACCTAAGGGGTTAATCTCATCAACGTCAGTGATAAGCATGTAGCATTCTAGATGTGCCCAAATCTAATAGTGCTGGTGATTGGCTGTGGTTAGGCATCAACACTAGTTTACGCCGGTTACGCCCAGAGATGCAGCTCACATGTGAGGCTGTAGTGTGTATTCGTCCCAACCCCCATAGATGTAAAAGATGTGGAAAAGATCAAAAGCGTGGTTACATTTCACCAAGCTCGATGCCAACAGCGCGCAATGCAATATTTGCGAAAAGATAATTGCTGCCAAGACATACTGCATGACAAATATGATGAAGTACTTGACAGTGCACGGAATTAGCTTAAGAGCAGAAAGATGCTACGTCTTTGACTGCAAGAAGACTGAGCCGGTGCAGTCATACTCTCAGCATCCTCCTGCCACAGAGCCTCCTTCAAAGCTACTGATGAATGCAGTGGCACTATGACTGGGACTCTGACAGGTAATGTTAACGTTTAGCAAACAAACCAACAAACAAAATCGGCTAACTTGAAGTGGTACGTGCTTGTGAACTTGATAAATTAACGTTTCTGTGCGCGGTGACATAGTCCTATAAACTGGGACCTACATAACGTTAGATATTGTTTGGATGTATGGCTATAGATAGCAAGCTAAATCGATGCAAAAATTCTTTAAAGTTGACAGAAAATGATCAAGTTTAACTCAAGATAAACTAGTTATCTGGTTAAACTGTGCTTATCCTTAGGGTTGGCTGAATTAACAGTTTAGATTTCTTGTTTTCTTTCCTCTTCACATTAATGGGTATCGAAAAAAGTAACGTTTAGGAAACGGTATCAAAGTCAAGAAATCGATATAGGTATCAATATTGAAAATGTTTGAATGATAAGCAGCCCTAATTGGGGCAGTACCATTATGCATAATAGACAGTACAATGCTAGGCAGTCTGAGTTATGATACACAATTTCTATAACAACACTTTCAAATGATTGTTATGTTCCCAAAAATTATTCACAATATACTGGCTTAAAATAGCTTTCATTTTAGTGGTATGCTTCAAAGAACCAATTCTCTATTCTCAATCATATTAAAAGATTTATCTTCAATATTCAAAGTCATTAAGAAAACTGTGTATGTAATAATTTTTTATCATGTAGAAGCCAAGGTCTGTGTGCAGTGAGAGCTGTCCATCAGGCACGAGAAAAGCTGCCCAGAAAGGAAGACCTGTCTGCTGTTATGACTGTATTCCATGTGCAGAAGGAGAGATCAGTAATGCGACAGGTAATCATCAGCCCATCTCAGAGATCCAAAGAAAACTGATTAGTTGCTCTTTCTGTGTTCTCCTTCTACTGTTCAAGATGCAGTTACTTATCAAAGGAATTCACAAATAAAATACATTTATTTTTGTCTCTAATAATAGTGATCACAACTTCCTTTTCAGATTCAAATAACTGCAAGCAGTGTCCAGTGAAATACTGGTCTAATGCTGAGAAAAATGAATGTGTGTTAAAAGCTGTAGAATTTCTTTCATTCACAGAAGTTATGGGTATAGTGCTAGTCTTTTTCTCACTGTTTGGAATAGGATTAACTGTGCAGGTGGCCACCCTGTTTTACAGCAAGAAGGACACCCCCATAGTAAAAGCCAACAACTCAGAACTGAGCTTCCTGCTTCTTTTCTCACTGACTCTGTGTTTTCTCTGTTCACTTACTTTCATCGGTCGGCCCACTGAGTGGTCCTGTATGTTACGTCACACAGCATTTGGCATCACTTTTGTCCTCTGTATCTCCTGTGTTCTGGGGAAAACTATAGTGGTGTTAATGGCCTTCAAAGCTACACTTCCAGGAAACAATGTCATGAAATGGTTTGGTCCTCTTCAACAGAGACTCAGTGTTCTTGCTTTTACATTTATACAGGTTCTTATCTGTGTGATTTGGGTAAAAATATCTCCCCCTTTTCCCTATGAAAATATGAAATACTATAAGGAAAAGATCATTCTTGAGTGCAGTCTGGGTTCTACAATAGGTTTCTGGGCTGTGCTGGGTTATATTGGGCTACTGGCACTGTTGTGCTTCATTCTGGCTTTTCTAGCTCGCACTCTGCCTGATAACTTCAATGAAGCCAAATTTATCACATTCAGTATGCTCATTTTCTGTGCTGTATGGATCACATTTATTCCAGCTTATGTCAGTTCTCCTGGAAAATTTACTGTAGCTGTGGAGATATTTGCCATTTTAGCCTCAAGCTTTGGTTTACTTTGTTGTATATTTGCACCTAAATGTTATATCATACTGTTTAAGCCTGAACAAAATACAAAGCAACATGTGATGGGAAAAATGTAATCAAAGTCCTATTGATAAATAAAACAACATGGCTACTGTATATCATCATTTAAGTGGTTTGCAGTTTTTATACAAAAGAAAAAGAAAAGAAAAAAAGAAAATGTTACTGATTCATAAAATTCCCAAAATAATTTCCATATAAAATTATTCAAATAAACCATAAACTTGTGTACTAAACACGTTTTTTCCCCCACATGTTATATGATCTCCGTCAGACTGGGTGGGTGCAAGTTCTTGACCTCAATTTCTTTTTCGCTTCAATATTTTTTTAACTAAACTTTTATCAATGGAGTAGGTAAACCTGTTAATGTATCAAAATATTAGGCTTAATAATTAGTAATAACCTTTTATGAAATTATTTTGTATTCGTAATTATTTTTCAAAAGACAAAAATATAAATGGTGGGATAGTTTGCAAAAGAGCAGAGATGCCCAAACTATGTTCTTGATACTGTATTTTTACTTGCTCACTTGGTTGATAATGAATGTGTTTGTATATTTTGATTTGGCCCGCCTTTTGTTTTAACACTTTTTGTTTTATTTTTGCAATACAAAAACTATAGCTTATTTAAAAAGTATAGAAGAGTATGAGTGATTTAATTTTTAAAAATGTATATGCATACTTCAATTACCTTTAAATAAGTGCTGTCTGAATGTTCACTCCATTGGCCATCCCTGGTGCCACCCCAAAGTCTTTTACTATGATTGGCTAGCTCCAAAGTCAGATGTGGGCATTCAAAACCACCAGACAGAATCTTGTTTTTGTAATTAGGTGGACTCGCGGAACAATGCGTACAGTCATCCAAAATTAAATATGGCTTGAACGCGCACTATACATTGTGCAGCATTTCATATCCGCATGAACGCGACCATTGAAGCGCACCCGTGAAGCGGGCTTGATAAAGTCAAGTGAGGGAGTATTTCAATATAAACCATGGTTCCATTCACTCCAAACACCACACAATATTAAGACAAGCACTATAAGTAAAAAATCTCTCAAAAATCCCTTTTCTGCCCTGCCAGTGAGACAAAAACAGTAATGCAGTAAAATAATTCTCATATTTCATCTACTTATTCTGACTAAAACCCATTTTGGATTGTGTATAACATCTGTATGCATCATACTGTAGTTTGTTTGTCAAACATGAGGATATCTTGTTTACTTGCAACTGTCTGCCTAAAAACAGATAGTTGCAAGTTTTTAATAACCATAAGATACAATGCCAGATTTTGGCAGGTTCTTTTTTTCATTTTTTTTTTCAATTTGGAATGCCCAATTCCCAATATGCTCTAGGTCCTCGTGGTGGAAGAGGACGAAACTCAGTCACGTCTGAGACCATCAATCCACGCATCTTATCACGTGGTTGTTGAGCACATTACGTGCAGCTGACCGTGTTATGTGAACTGTCGAGACAGGTGCAAGCAGGCTACTGTGTGCTAGATGCAACTGTGTCGGCTGCACGTAGCCCTCCCCAATGCCCCCAAAGAGATGTCACATACAGACCTGAGTACATTTACATGACTAGCATGTGAGCAAGCCTGGCAGCTGCGGTGTTTTCTCTCACTTTGTCTCTCACATAGGACGTGAAGCGGCTGGGGCTTAACGCTATAAAAAAATGCACCGGGGAAGGCGGTCTATACTGGTCCTATTCTTTCATGGGCAAAAGACCCTGCGGAGGCCACATCCTGCCCAGTCTAGGGGAGGTAACATGTGGAAAATACACCACGATGGTTGTGAAGCCGTACGTGGGAAATGGCGTGGTGGTAGGTCCAGCCTAATGAGGGGGGACCCGCTGGGTGAAACCTGCCGCGACAGCGCATCCGCCATTGTATTGCGGTTGCCAGGGATGTGAGTGGCGCGCAGCGACCTGAGTCGTGGCTGACTCCAAAGAAGGAGATGGTGGGCAGGTTGTGACATATTACGAGAGCGCACGCCACTGTGCTGTCTGAACGGATCAAGATGTGCTTGCCTCCGATTAGTGGGAGAAACCGCCGTAGGGCAAGAGATACAGCCAGCAACTCTAGGCAGTTGATGTGCCAACGCAGCTGGGGTCCTGTCCAGGGGCCAGCGGGAGCATGCCCATGGCACACAGTGCCCCAACCCTGTTGAGAGGCATCTGTGGTGACCACGACACATCTGGACACCTGCTGCAAGGGGATTCCGTCTGTTCAAGGGTTGAAAGTCTGACAGCAAGTAGGGATGATTGTCACACGGTATTGGCCATGGCGCCATGCCCATCTCGGGACTCGAGTCTGTAGCAGTGCAGAAGCGGTCTCATATGCATCAACCCGAGTGGCGCGGCTGAGGATGCCATATGCCCCAGGAGCCTCTGGAATTGTTATAGAGGAACCGCTATGCCGGGCTCGAAGAGAGCGAAGCACCTGAGCACTGACTGAGCATGCACTTTGGTGAGGCGCTCTGTCATTGAGACTGAGTCTAACTCCATGCCGAGAAACAAGATGCTCTGAACCGGGGCGAGCTTGCTCTTTACCCAGTTGACCTGAAACCCTAGACGGCTGAGGTGCCTGAGCACCTGGTCCCTGTGAGCGCATAGTAACTCTCGAGAGTGAGCCAAGATGAACCAGTCATTGAGGTAGTTGAGTATGTGGATGCCCATTTCTCTTAGCGGGGCAAAAGCTGCCTCTGCAACCTTCGTGAAGATGCGATGGGCAGGGAGAGACCGAAGGGGAGGACCTTGTACTGATACCCCTGGCCTTTGAACGCGAACCGTAGGCCAACCTGCACGACGGGTTATAGCGTAATAGCACGTCGGGAGGCAGAAGAACATCCCGAGGCTTCAGTGCTGAGAAAAGACTGAAAGCACTTACCTTTCTCCGTGCACCCGTCAGGGGGCGGGTTAGAGACTGAGGAAGAGGTAATAGAGAGGCGTCCTCAGAACTCATCAGCGCTGGCCTGCCGGGGCTGAGCAGTCGTGGATCCAGAGGCAAGAGTGCTGTGTCTGGGGAGCTGGGACTGTTGAGTTTTGGGGCTGGGGTGCCGTGAGAATGGCACACACCGGCTGGATGACCCAGGGTGTGAGGAAATAGCTCTTAATTGAGAATGTGTGTCCTGCAGCCCGAAAGCGGTGCGGCAAATGAAACAAGGATTCTCCTCCCGGCCCTCCACCGGGGGATGGAGTGGTCTTGGTACCACCTCTGGAGCGAACATCTGACTGGCTGGGTCGCCCATCTCAGAAGCGCTTCTGAGCTTTCCTGGTCCTGGAAGGGGTCCTGGAGACGGGGGGCATACGCCACCTACGAGGTGCTCGACGTTGGGGTTGAGAGCTGGGCCCGGTTTGAGGTGGAGCTACCTGTTGTTTAGCCACAGGGGGACTTGTCAACTTCGCGCATCTTGACTATGTTCAGCCAGAGGTGACACTCTTGGACCACGAGGGTGGCCATCGCCCGCCCGAGTGCCTGTGCTGTGCCATGGTATGCAGGGCAGAGGCGACCTGTCCGGTGGTGCTGTAGACTTTCGAGGTTAGTGATGACGTCATTCTACAGGCTCTGGAGGGGAGTACCGGGTGGTCCCGTCAGGTGGCGGCGTCCTCGGGACACAAGTGGATTGCATCTGCTCTGTCCACCTTGGGGACCTCTGTGTACCCATGGGCTGCCCTGCCATCCAGGGCAGTGAGAGTGGACGAGCAGAGGGGTCGGTTCCGGGCAGTAAAAGGTGCCCCCCACGACCGCGTCAGCTCGTCGTGCAATTCTGGAAAGAAAGGAACTAGGGGGTGGGGCGTGGCTATGAGCGGTGGGGGGGATGGAGGTTTCTAGTCCAGCCTCAGACAGCCCGGGAAGGCATAGCGGACATCTGTGCGTCAGCCTCAGACTGGGCGAGCAGACCCGAAAGTGGCAGCCCAGATGAGTCATCAGCATCAGACGTCGCTATGACGCTGTCAGATATAGCGGCGATGTCGTCATCCAATTCCGGGGGCTCAAGGGAGAATGCCGGCTGGCCACAATGTCGAGTGAGTGACAGAAGGGGAACTTAATTTTATTTAATTTCAACTGACTGATCTCAGTTCAGAATGCTCTGTGCTGTCAGTAAAGGGTTAAACTTTCGATGTCATGTGACAAGACAACATGGCATCAACCACAGCAGTGTTTGTCTTTGGGAGAAAAACCAACAAAACTACATCTGGTAGGAAACCTAATTACGTTTTTACATTGAAATATGTTTGAGTCATAAGATTAGAGTCTCTAATTTCATCCAATATGCAATAAAAAAATGTATTAGGGATTTATCACGAAACACCATGCTGATAAATACAATTTGTACTTTTGCATTTTTTCCCATGTAGAAATCCTACATTTACTGCGCATTATCACATTGAGAATCAATGGGTTCATACAAAAGCTGAAAAATGTTGCTTTCAGAGGCTTTATATGGAGTTATGGTCAAAATAAGGTGCATTTTGAACTGTTCTGAGACCAGTGCTGACAGACAGCACATTGGAAGTTAAGTCATTCACTAAATAGGGAGCAAGGGAGCATCATATAGCTCTCTATGCAGATAAGTGCATTCAATCCAAATGTCCTATCAAAAGTTAAGTTTCAGGCTGCAAATGATGTTTGGACCACTCAACATGTTTGGCAAACATGGGAAAATGTTAATCAGTACATAGATTAAAAATTATAATTTCATTTTAACATGTTTGGCAGTGATTGGATGATGCTGACCATTATTTTGAATCAGAATAATTATGCAAAATTCTGATGTCTGTAATGTCTAAAAAACATGAATAACCAACACTCCTGGAAACATATTCAACTTTTTTTAAATTTTATTTAAATAAATATGACTCTCTTTAGTTTGGTATTATGTAACATTTAACAACTTAGTGCTGCTGTTACGTTCCAATACATTTTGGGGAAAACGATTTGCTCTCGTAAATTATTATTATAAATTTGATTATTTAAATTTAAATTGCATCCACTTTATCAGCAACAAACAAATGGGTACAGACAGAACAGGTTAAAAACATCAGTTGGACTAGTGTTTCCCAATGTATGGCTCTTGTTGTGAAGGTCAGGAATACAGAGATTATTTTCCTGCTTCACATGCTGTTTAATTTGACCTTTGTTTGTGATCTGAGGGTGGGGGTCAAGTTTAAGTGAGAGCAGAAACACAAAACACAGGACTGTTACACTGAACTGTGACACTTTGCAATCTGAAAAAGAGGCTGATGCAAATGCTCTAGTGACATGTACTCACCAGGGAGCAAACTTTATAGGTGTTCAAAAACATGAAAAACACAAATAAGAAATGATTTAGTTGGAGCACACCTGGAAGCTACACCTTATTATTGTCATAAACATCTGAAGGGGTGAAACTGTTCTAAACAATAAAGGTAATGAACAAACACATGATGCAACTGACTATTAAATCAGATATAATTAATTGTTTATTTTTGCCCACTGAAATATGAAGTATATTTTAAAATACATATCAGCCAAAATAGGGTTTAAATAAAATGTGTTATTTAAAATAAAATGATAAATAAATAAAATAAAAATGTGAAAAAGTAAAGGATTGCATTCAATAGCAAGCAGGCATTTAATTGAATTGCATCTATAATTCACATCTGTTACTTTTAGTGTTTTATGCTTTTGCCTTGTGAACACACACACACACACACACACACACACACACACACACACACACACACACACACATACATGATGTAAACACATATACTGTATATCAGGGTTGCCAACTATGGCTATTTGAAGTGAGATTTTGATGACATGGACTGAATCAATCACCCATGCATTATTTGTTTTAGTTGGCCTACCATCTTAAATTTGCAACACCAAACACAACCTAATCAAACCCTACAAAGAAAATAATGATCAGTTATGTTGATAAACTTAATTTCAAGGTACCTTTTGAATTTGACAATATTTTATAATTTTGTTTCAAGATGCTATGGGAAATCAAACTTTTCTATTTTATACTAATGAAACTACTTAATTTAATTAGCGCTTTATTAATTTAGGACTACTTCAAATATCCTAAATGAGACATACAATACGTAAACCACTTAACTGCGTTGAGAC